>NW_020456209.1:14124-15382 GCF_003342845.1 Nothoprocta perdicaria | reverse complement strand
GCCCCCCGGGCCGCCCCCCCGGGGCTGCGCCGCCCCCGGCGCCCTCCGCCCCCCGGCGCCCGTCGGGGCCCGGAGCCCCCAGGCCCGGCGGGGAACGGGACGGGTCGAGGGGGGCTGCTCCCGCCCGCAGGTTGTTTTTCCAGCGGCCCAAGGAAAACGCGGAGGGCAGGAGGGGCAGGTGGAGCCGGGCGCGGACGTGCGGGGTGCGCGGGGCGCCCGCCCCGCTGGGTGGGGCGGTTTCGGGAAGGGAGGAAGAAGCGGGGCCCGGGCGGCGGCACCCCGGGGCGCCCGAGCCCGGCCACGCGCGGCCGCCCCGCTCGAGGGCTCCGAGCGCCCCGGCGCCGTCCTGCGGGGCTGGGGCTGCGCCTGCGCCCCCCGGCCCGCCTGTCCCCCCGGCCCGCCTTGGGGCCGGTGCCCGGCGCCGCTTCTGAGCCCCTTTGTTGGGATCCGGCCCCGCGGCCGCCCCGCGCACACAGACCCCTTTGTGCCGCCCGGGCCGGGAGGTCGGGGCCCCGCTCCCCCCGCCTGGCCGGCCCGGCCCGGGAGAGGGGGGCCCGGACGCCTGGGCCCTCTCGGCGGTGGCATGTGGCAGATAGCGGTGACGGCGACGTGCCGGAGCTGCCGACGGGGCCCCGCGCCGATAACACCCGGGCAGGCGCCAGTGCCCGGGGGCCCCGCGGGCAGGTGCAGCCTGGGGGTGCCGCCACCCCGGACGCCCCAGATCCGGCCCGTGGGGCCCTTTGAGCCTCGGTTAATGATTCACCGGCCTCGGCTCAAAGTGCCACTTGTTCCCGGCCTCCACGCTGCCCACGGGATTCCCGGGGTCCCGCTGCCCTTCCCCAGACCCCTGCGGGCACCTTGGGGCCCAGGCGTCCGGGACCGSCCCCCCCGCTCTCCMTTGGCCCCCCCGCTGCCTTGGGGGGTGCCGGCTCGCTGCTCTCCCGGCCGTGCCCGTCCCCGGGGTGTCAGGGCTGGGTCCGGCCCTCCTGCCCCCTCCCCCGGGCAGCTGGGACCTTTTTATAGCCCCTTCCCCGATGAAAATAGCTCCWGTTGGGGGGGCGGGGGCGCCCCGGCCACGCGTGCACCGAGCTGCCCGTTCTCTGCAGGCGGCTCCGGCTTCCGGCAGCGGGGGGGGGGCGCGGAGCCGCCTCTGCCCCCCCGCACGACCCGCGGCACAAAGCGGCCATTGACCCGCGGGGCCCCCCCGGCCCCCGCTCTGCCCCCGGGCATTGGGGGGGGAAGGGAGGGGGTTTGGGGG
>NW_020456209.1:11179-11869 GCF_003342845.1 Nothoprocta perdicaria | reverse complement strand
TGCCACCGCCCTGCCCCCTGGGCCCACAGGAAGCGCTGGGGAGGCTCCGGGCGAGGAGGAGGAGGGCGGGCTGAAGGGGGCTCCCGCGGTGTGGGGGGGTCGGTCCCCCGGTGACCCGCTCCGTCCCCCGCAGAGATCCTGGCGGGCGGCGTCTACATCGAGAAGAACGCGCAGCTCTGCCACGTGGACACCGTGGAGTGGCGGGACATCATGCGGGACCCCCGCCTGGAGCCCGTCGTGGGCGACAACGGCAAGAACTGTGCGTGTCACCCTCCGCCCCGCGGGCCCCGGCGGCCGGGGGGGCCCCGGCGTCCGGGGGGGGGCCCCGGCGTCCGGGCGTTAACGCCCCCCCCCCACGCAGGTGCCCCGTGTCACGAGAGCTGCGGCGGCCACTGCTGGGGGCCCGGCCCTGAGGACTGCCAGAAACGTGGGTACCGGGGCCGGGGGGCGCGGGGGGGCGGCGACACCCCCTGACCCGCCCCTGTCCCCCCCCGCAGTGACCAAGACCATCTGCGCCCCCCAGTGCAACGGGCGCTGCTTCGGGCGGGCGCCCAACGAGTGCTGCCACGAGGAGTGCGCGGGGGGCTGCACCGGGCCCCGCCAGACCCACTGCTTCGTACGTGCCCCCGGCGCCCCCCACCATGGGGGGCTGCGGCGGCCCCTGCTCCCTGCGTGGGGAGGGTCTCACTG
>NW_020456209.1:7468-8432 GCF_003342845.1 Nothoprocta perdicaria | reverse complement strand
GGGATGGTGATGGACACGGGATGGTGACGGGGATGGGGATGGGGACGGGGATGGTGATGGACATGGGATGGTGACGAGGATGGGGATGGGGACGGGGATGGGGACGGGCACGGGGAGCCGGTGGGTGCCCTCACGCTCCCTCCCCGCAGCCTGCGAGGGCACCGGCGCCGGCAGCCGGTACCAGACCGTGGACTCGAGCAACATCGACACCTTCGTGAACTGCACCAAGATCCTGGGCAACCTCGACTTCCTCATCACGGGCCTGGAGGGGTGAGCGGGGACGGCGGGCGCGGTGGGGACGGGGGGACCCGGTGGGGACGGGGTCCGCGGCCCCGCTCCCGCTGAGCGCCCCCGGCCCCCGCAGCGATCCCTGGCGCAACATCTCGGCGCTGGACCCGGACAAGCTCAACGTCTTCCGGACGGTGCGGGAGATCACGGGTGAGCGGGAGCCGCCGGAGCCGCCGGAGCCGCCGGAGCCCCCGGGGCCGCCCTCACCCCCGTGCCCCCCCAGGCTACCTCAACATCCAGTCCTGGCCCAAGCACATGCACAACTTCAGCGTCTTCTCCAACCTGGTCACCATCGGCGGGCGCAGCCTCTACAAGTGAGGCCCTGTCCCCATCCCGGCCGGCCTCGCGCCCCAGCCCTGCGGTGCCGTCACCTCCACCCCGGGCCCTGTGTCCCCAGCCCTGCGCTCCGCATCGCTTCCCATCCCTGCATCCCCATCCCTGCATCCCCATCCCCTCCCATCCCTTCATCATCCATCCCTGCATCCCCATCCCTGCATCCCCATCCCCTCCCATCCCTTCATCATCCATCCCTGCATCCCCATCCCGTCCTGCTCCTCCCTCAATCCCCTTCCTGACTCCCACCCCTCTGTGTCCTCATGGCCCCATTTCTGCATCCCCATCCCTGCATCCCCATCCCTTCATTATCCATCCCTTCCCATCCCTTCATTATCCATCC
>NW_020456209.1:3954-5464 GCF_003342845.1 Nothoprocta perdicaria | reverse complement strand
GCGCAGCCGCGGCTTCTCGCTGCTCATCATGAAGAACGAGAACGTGACGTCGCTGGGGCTGCGCTCGCTGCGCGAGGTGAGCGCGGGGCGCGTCTACATCACGGAGAACCGCCGCCTGTGCTACCTGCACAGCGTGCACTGGGGCGCCCTGTCCCGCCGCCGCGCCGACCTCGACATCCGCAACAACAAGCCGCGCAGCAAGTGCCGTGAGTGCGGGGCGCGCGCCGTGGCCCCGGGCCCGTGGCCCCAGCCTGTGTCCCCAGCCTGTGTCCTGCTCCCCGTGTCCCCAGCCTGTGTCCTGGTCTCCGTGTCCCTATCCTGTGTCCTGCTCCCCGTGTCCCTATCCTGCGTCCTGGTCTCCGTGTTCCCATCCTGCGTCCTGGTCCCCGCATCCCCAGCCTACGTCCTGGTCCCCATGTCCCCAGCCTGTGTCCCCATCCCCGTGTCCCCGGCCCTGTGTCCCCAGCCCCGTGTCCCTGTCCCCATGTCCCCAGCCTGTGTCCTGCTCCCTGTGTCCCTATCCTGTGTCCTGCTCCCCGTGTCCCTATCCTGTGTTCTGGTCCCCGTGTCCCTATCCTGCGTCCTGGTCTCCGTGTTCCCATCCTGCATCCTGGTCCCCGTGTCCCCAGCCCCGTGTCCCTGGCCCCGTGTCCCCATCCTGCGTCCTGGTCCCCGCATCCCCAGCCTACGTCCTGGTCCCCATGTCCCCAGCCTGTGTCCTGCTCCCCGTGTCCCTATCCTGTGTCCTGTCCCATGTCCTCATGCTGCGTCCTGGTCCCTGTGTCCCCAGGCCCGTGTCCCCAACCTGTGTCCCCAGCCCTGTATCCTGGTCCCCATGTCCCCGGCCCCGTGTCCCCAGGCCCGTGTCCTCATCTTGCGTCCTGGTCCCAGTGTCCCCATCCCCGTGTCCCCAGCCTGTGTCCTGGTCCCCGTGTCCCTATCCTGTGTCCTGCCTTGTGTCCTCATCCTGCGTCCTGGTCCCCGTGTCCCTCGTGTCACCGTGGTGTCCCACGTGTCCCCCCGTGTCCCCGTCCCATGTCCCTCGTGTCACCGTAGCCCCGTGTCCCCGGCCCCGTGTCCCCATCCTGTGTCCTGTCCCCGCATCCCCAGCCTACGTCCTGGTCCCCATGTCCCCAGCCCTGTATCCTGGTCCCCATGTCCCCATCCTGCGTCCTGCCCCATGTCCCCAACTCATCCCTGTGTCCTGCCCCGTGTCCTCATCCCGTGTCCTGTCCCATGTCCTCATCCCTGTATCCTGTCCCGTGTCCCCATCCCCGCATCCTGTCCCCGTGTCCCCATCCTCACGTCCCGCTCCTTGCATCCCGCGCGCAGAGCAAGAGGGCCGGGTGTGCGACCCGCTGTGCTCCTCGGACGGCTGCTGGGGCCCCGGCCCCGGGCAGTGCCTGTCCTGCCGCCACTACCGCCGGCGCCAGCTCTGCGTGCCCGCCTGCCACTTCCTGCACGGGTACGGGAGCTGGTGACGGGAACCGGCGGGGATGGAGCCGGGGGG
>NW_020456209.1:0-1674 GCF_003342845.1 Nothoprocta perdicaria | reverse complement strand
ATGCTGTGCTGTGCCATGCTGTGCTCTTTCTGACTGTGCTGTGCCATGCAATGCTGCATGGTGCCACGCAATGTTCCACTGTGCCGTGCTGAACTACACCTTGCCATGCAATGCTGCAGCGTGCCGTGCCACGCTGTGCCACACACCACTGCACTGTGCTATGCCACACTGCCATGTCAAGCTGTGCTGTGCCAAGCAAAACAATACTGCACCGYGCCRTGCTGCACCGTGCCATGCTGCGCAATGCTGCACTGTGCCTGACTGCACTGTGCCATGCCACGTTGTGCCATGCCATGCAATGCTGCATGCCATGCCATGCAATGCTGCACCATGCCAAGCTGTGCTGTGTGAATCTGTGCTGTGTCATGTCATGCAATGATGCCACTGAACCGTGCTGTGCCGCGCCACGCCATGCTGTGCCGTGCTGCATCACGCGGTGCCATGCCGTGCCACGCTGCACCGTGCTGTGCTGCAGTGCCAAGTGGTGCGATGGTGCACCGTGCCACRCTGCGTTGTGCCATGCAATGCAATGCAGTGCAGTGCTCAGCACCAAGCCCTGCTGCGCCACGCACCGTGCCAAGCCAAGGGGGTCGGGGAAGCGCCGGGGCCCCGGCCCCAGCTCAGCCCGCGCCCCCCAGGAAAGCCCCCACGGTCATCGCCGTCGTGGTGGTCTGCGGCCTCTTCCTCTCCTGCTCCTGCCTCCTCCTCGTCATGCTCTACTGGCGCGGCAAGAAGATCCAGAAGAAGCGGGCGATGCGGCGCTACCTGGAGCGGGGCGAGGTGAGGGGCCCCGCACCCCAGCCCCCCTCCTTCTCGCTCCCGTCTGGGGCCCCGTCAGGCTCCAGCCTTGGGCAGCCCCCTCTCCATCTCCCTCCGTCTGCATCCCCGGCCCCTTCAGTCCTTCCCTATCCCCCTCTCCATCCCGGTCCTTCTCCATCCGTTGCTCCACGCTTGGTCATCCCCATCTCCCCATCTCCATCCTCACCCCATCAGTCTCCATCCCCTTTCTCCTCCCTGTCTCCATCCCTAGCTCTGTTCCATCCATCCCCATCCATTTCCATCCTTGTTGCTCTCCATCCATCCCCATCCATTTCCATCCTTGTTGCTCTCCATCCCTCTCTCCACCCCATCCTTCCCTATCATCTCCACCCCGCTCCGCCCCATTCCCGGCTCCGTGCCCACGCGGGTCCGTCTCCACGCGTCTCCGTGGGCAGAGCCTGGAGCCGCTGGACCCCAGCGAGAAGGCCAACAAGGTGCTCGCCCGCATCTTCAAGGAGACGGAGCTGAAGCGCCTCAAGGTGCTGGGCACCGGCGTCTTCGGCACCGTGCACAAGGTGAGGGGSGGCCGGAGACCCCCAGCCCAGCACCCGCCCGGAACCTCCCCATCCAGGGCGCAGGACAGGGAGGGGATCGTGATCCTGCCCCTGTGCTCAGCCCTGGGGAGCCCAACCGTGGAGCACGGGGGGCAGCTCTGGGCTCCCCAGGACCAGGGGGCCGCGGAGCTGCTGGAGGGGCCGGTGGGGGTGAGGAGGGCCCGGGCGAGCGGGGCCTGAGCAGCCTGGGGAGAGGAGGGTGAGGGGGGACCTGGTCAGTGCGCCCAAGCACCGAGGGGAGGACGCGGAGAAACGGGGCCAGAGCCCTCTGGGCGGTGGCCAGGGACAGGGCGAGGGGCGG
>NW_020456208.1:7435-11195 GCF_003342845.1 Nothoprocta perdicaria | reverse complement strand
CACTGGGTAACATGTCCTTCCTGCAGATTGGTTCAAGAAATATTTCACAGGCCCAGTGGTACCACAGAATCATCTCACACAGCAAATGCTTACGTGTCATTCCATCATGGATAACCCTGCTTCTTCCAAGTCTCAGGCACTGCAGAGTTTGTTCCCTTAGTGGGAACCTCCTTTCAATACTTACTGAACCAATCTGTGCTTACTGCACCAGTAGAGATTAACTGTTGACCTGATGGAAAGAAGTTCTGTGGAGAGGGATCTGGGAATCCCGGTTGACAAGGTGACCCTGAACCATCAATGTGCCCTAGTGGCCAAGAATGCCAATGGGATCCCATCCTGCATTAGAAGGAGTGTGGCCAGAAGGTTGAGGGAGGGGATCTTGCTGTTCTGCTCAACTCTGGTGAGGCCACATCTGGAGCTTTGGGTGCAGTTCTGGGCTCTGCAGGGCAAGGATGACTGCAGCATCTATCGTATGAAGAAAGACTAAGGGAGCTGGGCCTGTTCAGCCTGGAGAAGATTGAGAGGGGATCTGATCAATATGTACAAATATCTGAGGGGAAACTATAAAGGGGATGAGAGGGTGAGACAAGACTCTTCTTAGTGGTGGCAAGAGAAAGAAATGAGGTAAGGAGTATAAATAAAAAACACAGGAGGATGAGCTGCTCCATCACCTTTGTAGGGTTGGAGGTGAGGCTGACCGGCCTCTAGTTTCCCAGATCCTCCCCCTTGCCCCTTCTGAAGACTGTAGTGATGTTGGCTCTCCTTCAGTCCTCAGGCACCTTTCCTTCTCTCCATGACCTCTCAAAGACGATGGAGAGCAGCTGAGCAATAAGCCCTACCAGTTCCTTCAGTACTCTTGGGTGCATCCCATCAAGGCCCATAGGATTATGGGTGAGCAGCTTTGCCTAAGTGATCCCTAACCCAATCCTCCTCGACCAGTGGAGGATGGTCACAGGCCATCAGGGTCATCAGGTCCAGAGGGCCACAGGCTCTCTCCGGATGATCACAAGCCTCCAGAGCTGATGGTTCCTGAAAGCTACTGAAGGGTCCCCCCTGCTAAATACCCCTGGCAAATGTCCACTCACATCCACAAAATGATCACCGATGGTCCCTCTTTCAGCTATGGATACAGACTGAGATACTGCAGTTGGCCTCATCAGAGGAYGGTTATCTAAGAGAGGTGGACATGTCCTGCTATGCAACACCCTGCTCCCATCTCATATGCACATGGAACAGATGCACAGGGCCAAGAACAGTGCGAGTTGAGTTCCTCAGGCGTCAGGACCTCATTGGGAGGACTACAGCAGCACATCTAATGCCAGCACACTGCACAGCCTCACAAGAGGATTCCCTTCGCCCAGCATCTGGGGGCACAAAACAGCTCTCTGCATGGGAGATTTTGTCCAGGCTCCCACCGTAGTCAGTGGAGATGGGAGGAGGGAGTCAGCTGTACACGCACACTCACCCCTTTGGACTTCTGATGGGGCCATTGTGCTCCAAGACTTGTTCCAGTGTCTGCTTTCTCTGGCAGGGCAATGAGGAGAGTCATATCCATCTACAGCCTCAGCCAGGTGGAGAATTTTCTGGGCCACCTGACATCTCACTGACTATTACCCGCTGCAGCTCCACTCGCTCAGAGCTCTGCAGATTCTGGCATTGCAAAGACCTTGCATAATTCACTGCAGCCACTTGGTTTCACGCAGTGAAAACAGGCCTACTTGGCCATGCCACATGCATGGGGTGTCCAGCATAACCACCATGTTTCTAGCATATTCTAGGCCAGGATCATCCCTTAGCTTTGTGTTGAAAGGAAAAGCCCATGAGGATGGAGAGACATCGGGGCAGGGAAGGAGATCCCGTGCGAGAGCCAAGTGAGGGGGCAGGCTGGGTGTTTCCAGGCTGTACGGGCACAGCCGCAGGGAGCAGCCAGCACAGGACGGGCTCTGCTGGGGACAGCCAAGGGCACTGCCAAAACCCACACACCCCAAAGGATGTCGGCATCCTCTTGCCTATAACTGCTGAACTGGCCACTGATGCCTCACAGGAGACACTGGGGCCTCATTGTTCTCACATCCTGAAAGGGGTCATATCATCGTCCCTGCACTGAGCATTGGTCATCTGAACTGACACACTCTCCCCAGGAAGGCCTGGAAGACATATGAGGAAAGGATCTCCCTTCCAAGAAGCTCACTGGCCAAGCTGGACATTTGGCCTCCTAAAACACATCAAGGGTCAACGCGGCATCAGAGCCACCTGCACGTTTCCTCTGCCTACCTGTTAGCAGTGACTACAATTTTTTCCTCTAATCACCCCTGGGGAATCTTTGTTGATAACAACTAGCAATGGGACCCATTAAGGCTCTACTCAACTTTGAAGGTTCTTTTGAAGTTGGAGTTCTCAAATATTTTGTTCAGTCTCCTCTTAGTTACTGACGATCATGGGCTTATCAGCAAATACACCATGGGGCTCGTTAAAAGGCAAAAAGCTCTGACCATCCCTGTCTCTCCCTGTAATTTTCATCAAGGCTTGCATGGCTAATTGGAGAGCTTTCAGGAGTGCAGCTGAAAGGTGGAGACATCAATATCATACAAGAACCTCTGCCTTTAATGGCTTTTATTATTATTACTAATATTCAGCTTTCAGAATAAGTGAATCCAATCCCTATCAKTCCAGAGTGACTCCCAATGAAGTCCGGATGTGTAGGAACAGCAGGTCCCAGAGCTCAGGCCCTGCACGGACACTCTTCCCTAACCCTCCACAACCTGCCATTTCTCTCAGCAGCCACCTGGGGCTGCCACCACTTCTCCTAGAAGCTTCCCTGTTCTCCTGAAGGCAGCAACAGAGGACACAGTTAATCTGCCCAACTCCCAACTGCTTTCCTTAGGGAATTAGTTGAAAGTAGACACAGGATATTTTTCTCAACTGCAAAGAAAGAAAAATAAAGCATGAAATAATTCCAAAAAATTAATGATGCTCTTTGAATGTAGGCTAAGTCCACGATGTCACCAATGAGCTTCCCTGGCCACAAGGGAAAGCTTTCCTGCAAAGCCAGAGCAAGCTTTAAAGTGCCTGCAGTGCTGACCAGCACCTGGGGCTCTGAGTGAACAGAGAGGATCAGGAGACCTCCCAATCCTGCAGCTTGACCATGTCCAGCTAGTTGCTGCAAAGGAGAGGTTAAAAGCTGCCCATTTGAGCAGGACATGTGGGAATGGGAGAGCCACGGAGATCCTGGGCCCTCATGTGCGCCATGCTGCTCTCAGGGATTCCAGACCTGCCTCTGCTGCTCTACTAAAGAAGGCTTTGATACTATTCCCTGCTGAGGGGAGATTTTCTTTCAGAGCAACCCAAGCTGCACTTGAAGATCTCCATAGAAACCCAAACCACCAACACCAGAAGCACTGGACTCTCCTGAAGCCTTGGGCTGGCAGCAGGAGAGGACAAGGGAAAGAGCCATGTCCCACGCCTCCTCCATCAGGCCTCCAGCTCCACAACCTGCCACACCTTCAAGGGAGCTCCCTAAACCAAGACCTCCCATGGCCCTGGGGAAGAGAGGAGACTGAGCAGAAACAGAGGAGACAGGAGAGAAAGGGCAGAGACGCCAGGGTGCAGAGCAGGGCTCACAGTGCCACAAAGAAGATGCTGGAGGCTGAAGAAACAACCCAAAGGAATGCGTCAAGGTGACCTTCCCTCTGCAGGGCCTTGGAAAGCCACATCTCGGAMAGGATTCCAGGGGATGGGGTCTCCCTTCTGCAAGAGTGTC
>NW_020456208.1:4744-6060 GCF_003342845.1 Nothoprocta perdicaria | reverse complement strand
ATTGTCTTCATTGCTCTGTGCTGGACCCTGTCTAGAGGTTCCCCATCCCTGTGGTACTGAGGAACTCAGAGCTGCTCCCCAGCCTGCAGGTGTGGGCTGAACAGAGCTGATCAGAGGGGCAGGATCCTCTCCCTGCACCTGCTGGCAGCTCTCCTCCTGAGACAGCCAGGATCCCTTTGGCATGAGGGCACTGCTGTCTCCTGGTGAGCTTGGTGTCAACCAGGACTCCCAGGTCCCTCCCTGTGGAGCTGCTCTCTAGGCAGTCTCCCCCTGGGAGAGAGGGAAACTATTGCACCTCGCAATTTTATTCATAGAATTACAGAATCATAGATTGCTTAAGGTTGGAGGAGACCTCAGAGGTCATCTAGTCCAACCCCCCTGCTCACGCAGGGTCACCCAGAGCACGGGGCTTAGGGCTGCGTTCAAGCGGGTTTTAAAGATCTCCAAAGAAGGAGACTCCACAACCTCTCTGGGCAGCCTGTTCCAGGGCTCTGTCACCCTCCCTGTCAAGACATGTTTCTTAAGTTCCTGTGGAACTTTTGGTGCCTCAGCTTGTGGCCGTTTCTTCTAGTCCTGTCACTGGCCACCACTGAAAAGAGGCCTCCCTCTCCTCCTCACTGCCTCCCTTGAGGTATTTATACACACTGATCAGGTCTCCCCTCAGCCTTCTCTTCTCCAGGCTGAGCAAGCCCAGTTCTCTCCGCCTTTCTTCATAGGACAGATGCTCCAGGCCCCTGATCATCCTTGTAGCCCTGCACTGGACTCTCTCCAGCAGCTCCACATCCCTCTTGTACTGGGGAGCCCAGAGCTGGACACAGTACTCCAGATGTGGCCTTACCAGGGCTGTGTATAGGGGGACGATCACTTCTCTTGACCTGCTGGAGACGCTTTTCTTAATGCACCCCAGGATCCTGCTGGCCTTCTTGGCCACCAGGGCATACTGCTGCCTCATGGTCATCTTGTCCTCCACCACGACCGCGAGGTCCCTCTCTGTGGGGTTGCTATCCAGCAGGTCCACCCCTCATCTGTACTGGTGTCCGGGGTTATTCTTTCCCAAATGCAGGACCCTGCACTTGCCCTTGTTGAACTTCATGAGATGAAGTGATGACCTCATGATGACCTCAGCATGGCTGGATCACAGGCTACCCAGGCTTCCCAGGGACTTCTTCAGTGATAACTTGTCCTTCCTGGATTATCTAAATGTTCCAGGTACCACAGAGACAGCTTGGGCAGCCAACCCCTCTGCTGCCAGTTTTGTCATGCCCAGCTCTTTCTCCCTGCCCTGGCCCTTGAGCTGCAGCCTTTGCTGTCTTAGT
>NW_020456208.1:0-2012 GCF_003342845.1 Nothoprocta perdicaria | reverse complement strand
CAGTTCATGGGGGGTCGCCTTAGCAGTAAAGACAGAGGCAAAGAAGGCATTTAGTAACTCTGCCTTCTCGGCATCCTCCGTCACCAAGGCCCCTTCCCCATTCAGTAGTGCGCTATCATTTTCCCTTGTCTTCCTCTTGCTGTTGACATACTTATAGAAACCCTTCCTGTTGTCTCTGACTTGCCTCGCCAACTCTAATTCTACCCGGGCTTTGGCCTTCCTCGTTTCGCATCTGCAATCTCTGACGATGCGTCTGTATTCCTCCCACGTGGTCTGTCCCTTCTTCCACAAGCGGTACACTCTTTTTTTCTCATTCACTTTGCCCAGCAATTCCTTACCCATCCATACAGGTCTCCTACCCCGCCTGCACTGTGCTGAATGAATGGGAGGCACCCCCACCTAGCCACGTCTCTGCTCCAGGCTCTGCCGCCTCAAACCCTTCTAGCTGTCCTCCCCTTAACTGCTGGGTATCCCCTCACGATATTATCAGGCAATGGACTAATGGGGATGTCTGGGTGGCTGCATCGAAGGTTCTCAAGGCCCAGGAACATCTTCAGTCACACCTTGTTCTTCCAGAACCAGCGTCAGGTACTGGCAGAGAGTTGCTGTTGGGCTGCTTTGTCTGAGGAGAAGTGCCCATGGCCAGGAATCCCCGTCCCCTCGCTGGGGGAGCTCCTGCCTGGCTATCCTGGCCCAGAGCTCCTTCCCACCATGCTGGTGCTCTCCATGCAGGTCCCATCCCTGCCGCCCGCCTCTCCCTCCAGCCCCACCACTCACCTCCCTCCTGCGCTCCAGAGATCCTGTCCATGGACGAGGAGCCGGCGTTTGCTGGTTGCTCCTTCTCCATCCCCAGCACTCTCTCTGGAGACATTCCTGCATGGCCAGCACCTTTCCGGCCTGTCCTCTGCACAGACAGACATGTCCCCACAGTCCATGTCACAGCCCGGCCCTCTGATCAGCTGCTCACACTGAGGGGACCTCACAGGCCCTTGGCTAGTACTACTCCTGCTGCCGGCCAATCGCACATGGAGACAGAAGTGACCTCACAATGTGCCTGGAACCTTCAGTTGGCACTGGCCTATCAGCAGCAGAGACAGAGGTGACGTCACAAGAAACCTCAGCAACCCAGACGCTGCTGATGACATCAGGTCTGCAGAGCAGGACGTGACCTCAGAGTAACCATCAGAGCCATATCCCTGCTGCTGACCTATCAGGTACTGGCACAGTAGTGATGTCACCATGGGCATCCAGGCCATGTGCCTGCTGCTGATCTATCAGGTAGTGGCACAGCTGTGACCTTTTGTGATGACACAGAAAAAGTCTGGCAGTCCACAAAACCACATGTCTCTGGAAGGTACAGCATGGGACCTACAGGAAAGCCATGCCCCTTTGGAGTGGTTGCAGGGAAAGTGCCTCAGGACATCCTGAGTTTCCTACTTGTACTCCAATAAATGAATTCCAACACTGCCAGTAGGGAAAGTCCATTCCGTCTACATCCAGCGTGATGCATGAATGGGAGGCACATCACACCAAGGTCTGTGCTCGATCTCCACACTGAAACCCTTGTAGCTCTCCTCCTAGGCAATGTCTACATTCCCTGCCAGCTCATAGGAAGAGGGACTGGGCTAATGATGACCTCAGGATGGCTGGATCAAATGCTACCCAGGCCCAGGGACCTCTTCAGCGATAACTTGTCCTGCCTGGAGATTAGTTAAAGGTTCAAGGTACCACAGAGACAGCTTGGGCAGCCAACCCCTCTACTGCCAGTTTTGTCCTGCTCAGCCCTTTCTCTCAGCCCTGGCACTTGAGCTGCAGCCTTTGCTGTCTTAGTGGCAACCTCTCTTCACTCTTACATTTACCATATGGAAAGGGGCTTCAAGTAGGCAAATGTGCCAGTGCTGATAAAGAGGGAGACCAAGTGTGGAAGGCATATGGAAAAGACTTTGTGCCGGTGCTGCTCAGAGGACATTCTCAGTACAACACCGAAGATCTGCACGTACGACACCACAATG
>NW_020456207.1:10069-11139 GCF_003342845.1 Nothoprocta perdicaria | reverse complement strand
GGGCACGGGCACAGGGACGGGACAGGGATGGGGATGGGGACGGGCACGGGGATGGGCACGGGCACGGGGATGGGGATGGGCACGGGGAGCCGCGGGGCCGGCGGCGTCACGGCGGCGCCCGTGCCAGGCGGGAGCGCGGACGCGGACGCCTACAGCCTGCTCGTCACCAGCGCCGTGGAGCTCGCCGTGGTGTACAGGTGGGCGCCCGCCGCGCCCCGGGTCCCCCCCGGCACGTCCGCCGCTCGGGATGGGCCGCGAGCCGCCACGGCCCGCGTTCCGGAACGTCCCGTGTTCCCAAACACCCGTGTTCCTCAGCGTCCCGCGTTCCGGAACGTCCCGTGTTCCCAAACACCCGTGTTCCTCAGCGTCCTGTGTTCCCAAACACCCGTGTTCCTCAGGGTCCCGTGTTCCGGAACGTCCCGTGTTCCAAAACACCCGTGTTCCCAAACACCCGTGTTCCCAAACACCCGTATTCCTCAGCATCCTGTGTTCCGGAATGTCCCGTGCCCGGGCATGTCCCATGTTTCGGGTTGCCCTGTGCTCAGGAATGTCCCGTGTTCCGGGTTATCCCGCTCTCCGGCATGTCCTGTGCTCCGGGGTGTCCCATGTCCCGGGTTATCCCGCGCTCTGGGTTATCCAGCTCTCTGGGCTGTCCCGCGTCCTGGGTTATCCCGCTCCCCGGGTTATCCTGCTCTCTGGGCTCTCCCGTATCCCGGGTTATCCCGTATTCCGGGCTGTCCTGCTCCCCAGGCTATCCCACTCCCCGGGTTATCCCGCTCCCCGGGTTATCCTGTATCCCGGGTTACCCGCTCCCCGGGTTATCCTGTATCCCGGGTTATCCCGTATCCCGGGTTACCCGCTCCCCGGGTTATCCTGTTCCCCGGGTTATCCCGTATCCCGGGCTATCCCGCTCCCTGGGCTATCCCGTTCCCTGGGTTATCCTGTATCCCGGGCTATCCCGCTCCCCGGGCTGTGCCGCATCCCGGGTTACCCGCTCCCCGGGTTATCCTGTATCCCGGGTTACCCGCTCCCCGGGTTATCCCGCTCCCCGGGTTATCCTGTATCCCGGG
>NW_020456207.1:7000-8179 GCF_003342845.1 Nothoprocta perdicaria | reverse complement strand
ATCCCGCCCGCTTCCCGCCCGCTTCCCACCTGGATCCCATAGGCATCCCGTGCACATCCCGTGCACATCCCCCTGCACGCTTCCCGCCCGCTTCCCAGCTGGATCCCGGACGGATCCCATGCACATCCCATGCACATCCCCCTGCGCGCTTCCTGCACACTTCCCATGGACTTCCTTGGCGTATCCCGCACGCTTCCCATGCGCATCCCACGCTCTTCCTGGGCGTATCCTGCATGCTTCCCAAGCACTTCCCATGCACGTCCCACGCTCTTCCTGGGCGTATCCCACATGCATTCCATGCACATCCCATGCACATCCCCCTGCATGCTTCCCGCACACTTCCCATATGCATCCCACACTCTTCCTGGGCGTATCCCGCATGCTTCCCACACAATTCCCATGCGCATCCCATGCTCTTCCTGGGCGTATCCTGCATGCATCCTGCACATTTCCCATGCATATCCCATGCCTTTCCCACCCACTTCCCACGTCCTCCCTGCATGCATCCTGCACACTTCCAACATGCATCCTGCACACTTCCCATGCATATCCCATGCATTTCCCACCCATCTCCCACATTCTCCTTGCATGCTCCCTGTGTGCATCCTGCACATTTCCCATGCATATCCCATTGCATTTCCCACCCACTTCCCACGTCCTCCCTGTGTGAATCCTGCACATTTCCCATGCATATCCCGTGTGCTTCCCGCCCACTTCCCACGTTCTCCCTACATGCTCCCTGCACACACCCTGCACACTTCCAACATGCATCCTGCACACTTCCCATGCATATCCCATGCCTTTCCCACCCACTTCCCACGTCTTCCCTGCACACATCCTGCACACTTCCCATGCATATCCCATGCCTTTCCCACCCACTTCCCACGTCTTCCCTGCACGCATCCCGCACACTTCCCATGCGTATCCCATGCCTTTCCCGCCCTCCTCCCCGCGCGTTTCCCCCCATCCCGCCGCGCCGGTCCCGCATTCCCGCATTCCCGCCGCAGGAGCTGCTGTGCTACAAGTTCCGGGCGCCGGCGGCGCGGCCGGCCGGAGAATTCCGGCTGCTGTGGACGCGGAGCTTCCCGAGCCCGCTGCTCTGCATGGCCTACGCGGACCTGACGGCCGACGGGCTCTGCGAGCTCGCCGTCGTCTGCCTCAAGGGGCTGCACGTGCTGC
>NW_020456207.1:4119-5309 GCF_003342845.1 Nothoprocta perdicaria | reverse complement strand
CGGGAACCGGGACGGGGATGGAGGGACGGGGACGGGGATGGGGACAGGGCGGGATGGCAGGATGGGGATGGAGGGGTGGGGACGGCAGGACGGCGACGGTAACGGTGGGATGGGATGGGGATGGCGGGACAGGGACAGGGATGGAGGGATGGGGACAGCGATGGTAACGGTGCGATGGGGACGGGAACGGGGACGGCGGGACGGGGACGGTAATGATGGGAGCGGGACAGAAATGGCAGGACGGGGACAGCGACGGCGGGATGAGGACGGCAACGGCGGGATGAGGACGGCAGCGGTGACAATGGCGACGGGAGCAGGACGGGGAGACGCCGATGGTCGCCCCCGGCCTCAGCGGGTCCGGATCCGGCTCCGTGTCCCGCTCCCTGTCCCGCTCCCCGTCCCGCTCCGTGTCCCACTCCGTGTCCCGGCCGTGTCAGCAGTAAAGGTGTCACCCGTGTCCGACGGTCGCTGCCGGCCGCTTCCCGCCCCGCGGGACCGGGAGAGCCGAGTGCCGCCTCCGATGGGGACGGGGACGGAGGCGCCGCCGGGATGTGCCGGGAAGCCCCCGGCAATGGGGGGTCCCTGCGCTCTGGGGGGAGTCCTGGGGGTCCCCGCGTCCCGGGGGTCTCCTTGTCCCAGGGGTCTCCTCATCCTGGGGGTCCCCGCGTCCCGGGGGTCACCCTGTCCTGGGGGGTCCCCTCGCTCCGGGGTTCCCATTGCTCTGGGTCCCCTCACCCTGGAGATCCCTTTATCCTGGGGGTCCCCGGCCCGGGGTTCCCCATTGTTCTGGGGTCCCCTCGCTCTGGGGTCCTCGGCCCAGGGGTCCCGTCGCTCCGGGGTCCCCAGCCTGGGGGTCCCCTTGTTCTGGGGTCCCTGGCCCGGGGGTCCCCCTCGTTCTGGGGTCCCCTCTCTCTGGGGGTCGCTCCAGGGTCCCCCGCCCGGGGGTCCCCATCGTTCTGGGGTCCCGTGGCCCGGAGGTCCCCCTCATTCTGGGGTCCCCTCGTTCTGGGGTCCCCGGCCTGGGGGTCCCCTCGCTCTGGGGTCCCCGCTCTCTGGCGGTTGCTCTGGGGTCCCCTGGCCCCAGGGGTCCCCCTCATTCTGGGGTCCCCCGCCCGGGGGTCCCCATCGTTCTGGGGTCCCGTCGCCCGGGGGTCCCCCTCATTCTGGGGTCCCCTCGTTCTGGGGTCCCC
>NW_020456207.1:0-2636 GCF_003342845.1 Nothoprocta perdicaria | reverse complement strand
TTCCCCCCCCCCAGATGCCGGCTGTTCCCGGCGGGGGGGGCGGATGAGCCGCTCGATTCCCTTTTATTAATCATTATCCCGCTTTCCCGCGGGCCGGGGGGGGAGCCCCGGGATGGGGCCCCGGGAATGCCGGGGGGAACAGCCCCCACCCCCCCGGCAGCTCCGGAGCGTCGGGATGCGGAGGCGGCTCCGGCGGGACGGGCGCCGCTCCCAGCACGTGTCCGGCTCCATCCCGGCGCTTCCCGCTGCATCCCGGTGCTCCCGCATCCCGGCCGTGCCCGCATCCCTGCATGGCATTTCCGGCATCCCATCTGGCATTCCCGGCATTCCCAGCATCCCATCTGGCATTCCCAGCATCCTGGCATCCCATCTGGCATTCCCTGCATCCCACCTGGCATTCCCTGCATCCCGGCTGTGCCCGCATCCCTGCGCGGCATTCCCGACATCCCATCTGGCATTCCCTGCATCCCAGTGGTGCCCACATCCCGGCACAGCATTCCCCGCATCCCACCTGGCATTCCCAGCATCCTGGCTGTGCCCACATCCCAGCTCAGCATTCCCGGCATCCCGGTGGTGCCCGCATCCCACCACGACATTCCATGCATCCCAGCCCAGCATTCCCTGCATCCCAGGCCGGCATTCCCGGCATCCTGGCCCTGTATCTCTGCACTGAGCCCCGGTTTTCCCAGTCCTGCCGGGGGATCCCTGGTTCTGGAATGGGAACCATCATCCCATTACCCCCTGCTCCTTCCCAAACTTCCTGGGGGCCGGAATTCCTCCACGCCAGGAAAAGGCGGACGATTCCAGAAGGAAGCGCAGCCGGGAACGGCGCCGCGGGGCCACATCCCAAACCCCATCCCGAGGAATCCCGGGGCCGCTTCCCGGCCTCAGGAATCGCGGCCTCGACGCCTCCTTCCGCCTCCCGTTCCGCAGCGGGACGGCGGCTCCGGGGGAAGTTTCCGTGGGAATCCCAGGGGGCGGCCGGGCAGTCGGATGCGGATCCCGGCGGAGACGCTTCCCGCCCCCCCCCCGGCTGCGGCTAACGAGGCTCCGCAATTAACGGGAGCGCCGGGATGGAGGCGCCGCGGCGGCCGGGCCGGCTCGTGGAGCAGGGATGCTCGGGATGCAGGGATGCTCGGGATGCAGGGATGCACCGTGCACAGGAATACTCCATGCATAGGGATACTCCATGCATAGGGATGCTCAGGATGCAAGGATGCTCCATGCGCAGGGATGCTTGGGATGCAGGGATACTCCATGCATAGGGATGCTCGGAATGCAGGGATGCTCGGGATGCAGAGGTGCTCCATGCACAGGGATGCTTGGGATTCAGGGATACTCTGTGCACAGGGATACTCCATGCATAGGAATGCTCAGGATGCAGGGATGCTCGGGATGCAGGGATACACCATGCACAGGGATGCTCCATGCACAGGGATACTCCGTGCATAGGGATACTCCATGCATAGGGATGCTCGGGATGCAGGGATACTCCATGCACAGGGATGCTCCATGCACAGGGATACTCTGTGCATAGGGATACTCCATGCATAGGAATGCTCCGGATGCAGGGATGCTCGGGATACAGGGATACTCCATGCACAGGGATACTCTGTGCACAGGGATACTCTGTGCACAGGGATACTCCGTGCATAGGAATGCTCGGGATGCAGGGATGCTCGGGATACAGGGATACACCATGCACAGGGATACTCCATGCACAGGGATACTCTGTGCACAGGGATACTCCGTGCATAGGAATGCTCCGGATGCAGGGATGCTCGGGATACAGGGATACTCCATGCACAGGGATACTCCATGCATAGGGATACTCCATGCACAGGGATACTCTGTGCACAGGGATACTCCGTGCATAGGGATACTCGGGATGCAGGGATGCTCGGGATGCAGGGCTGCTCCATGCACAGGGATGCTCCATGCGCGGGGATGCCGCTCCATGCACAAGGGATGCTGATCCCAGAGCAGGGCTGCTGCTTTTCTCAGCACAGGAATGCCATTCCAAGCACAGGGATACTCCATGTGCAGGGATGCTCCATGCGCAGGGATGCTCCATGCGCAGGGATGCTGATCCTGGAGCAGGGCTGCTGATCCCAGAGCAGGAATGCTGCTCCCGGAGCAGGAATGCCGATCCGGAGCGGGAATGCTGCTCCCGGAGCAGGAATGCCGATCCGGAGCGGGAATGCCGATCCCGGAGCGGGAATGGCTGCCGCCTTTCCCGGCCACGGGACCCACCTGTGGCCGGCGCCCGGAAGCGGCGCGCTCCGTTCGGCTGCGGCGGGAAGCGGCCGGAGCCGGCGGCTCCGCTCCGGCGGCCGCGGGAGAGCGGAGGGGGGCAGCGCAGTGGGGCGGCGCAGTGGGGCAGTTCAATGGGTCGGTGCAATGGGGCGCTGCAATGGGGCAGTGCAGTGGGGCAGTGCAATGGGGCAGTTCAATGGGGCGCTGCCGTGGGTCAGTTCAATGGGGCAGTTCAATGGGGCGCTGCAATGGGGCGCTGCAATGGGGCTGTTCAATGGGGCGCTGCAATGGGGCAGTGCAATGGGGCGCTGCAATGGGGCTGTTCAATGGGGCAGTGCAATGGAGCGCTGCAATGGGGCAGTGCAATGGGGCGCTGCAAT
>NW_020456206.1:0-11612 GCF_003342845.1 Nothoprocta perdicaria | reverse complement strand
AGGCTAGGAGGGCGAGGTGGTGGAGTCACTCTTTCTGTGAAAGAGGAACTGGAATGCCTGGAGCTCCACCTGGGAGTGCATGATGAGTGAGTTGAGAGCTTGGGAGTAAGAGTTAAAAGGACAGGCTAGTGGGAGACACAGTGGTGGGTGTGTGCTGCAGGCCACCTGGTCAGGATGATGAGGTTGATGAGGTCGTCTACAGACAGCTGGAAGTTGCCTTGTGGYCACAGGCCCTGGTTCTCGTGGGAGACTTCAGCACATTGTATATTTCAGAGCACACACCATTAATCATTATCATAAGCAGATAGGTTGAGAGCTTCATAGTAGTTCATTTGGAATCTTCAGCCTTTTGCTGAACTTCTTCCCTTAGGTCTTCATTAGCTGTTACTGGTTAACATAGCATATTTCTGAGTTAGGCTATCTCAGCAAAAAGTTTCTGCTTGTTCTTCCTCCTCCCCATTCTGCTTACTAAGTGCTGATGCTCCCTTCAGCTCAGCTGCTGACTTAAAAGATATAAAACAGATAAGAATCCATGTCCTGCTGGGAAAAAGTAAGTCTGACAAGAAATTCAGGGCAATGCCTTTATTTTCACGTTAGCCAGATGTCAGGGGCCAGTGATGGGAACTTTTGTGTTGCTGGCTGCCCTGTAGCTCAGTTACTGGTACCAGCTCAGTGGTTGTGCAGAGCAAGACCCCAGCTCCAGCAGTTTACCATCACTCTTTAGAGGCTCCTACAAGTGGGTTGGATTGTAATAGGCTTGATATTGCTATATAGCAAGGGCTTCTCAGGGAGGCCCCAACAGCGATACAAATTTCTTCCCTGTGAAGCTTACTGAACCTCCCTGAGTGGAGCTTAGATTCCTACATAGGGAGGTGGAGATTCCTTGGAAGGCAACTCTACAGCTTCTTCGTATGATGGCAGCACAGCCTAGAAAGAGAAGGTCATTAGACTTGCTCTGGAATCACAACAAGGGTTTCATTTGGATGAATCCAAATGGATTTGATGGATTTGAATGGATCTGGATTTGATCTTAGGCAACTTTATCTTCCAAATTCGAAACAGAGGAAGAAAACTAACTGCACAGGTTGTAAATGGCAGAGGGCAGGGATCCAGAAGAGTTAGAGACACGCAGCACTTTATAACCACTTTACTGGTTGTTCCACCCACTTCTCCCAAAGCATTGATTCAATAAGTGGACCAAGGCTCTGTAATGTCCAGCCTTTCAGCCTTGTTGCATAAGCAAAGAGGTGAAGTTCTGCAGGAAGTCATTCCTGAGAGCCATCATGCATGCGCAGCAGAGGCACACACTGCTGGCAAGACAATACTCACCGTATTTGCTAAGGTTCAGCAAGACAAATGCCTTCACTTAGCTTTCCCTATTCTTCCTCTTTACTTCTCACCTGTCTTCACAGTTTCTCCTATTTTTTAACAATCTTAGAAATCCTTACATTGACTCAAAGCAGCTGGATGCTACTATTAAAGAGATTGTCAATAGTCTAGGTAAGGACATTGATATTCGTGGCTAAGCAAATGGTTAAGATGAAGGGCAATGCACCCAGCCTCTCAGACATTGATCCAGCAAAAAGTGAAGACTAACGATTTTAAGCATGGGTAGTACCATTAGGCACATAGACCAAAGTTCAAGTGAAATTAAAAGTGCATCTCTGGATCAGAGAATAAGAGGGATATACCCTCATTTATCTGCTTTACCTGAAGCCCATGTTTCAGGTTTCTTGATGATTCCTTTGTCTTTGAAAGGTTTTATATCTTTCAAAAATTAAAAAAAAAATATAATTGAAATCTGACCATGAGAACCTGCTGATGTAAAATTGAAGGTTTGAATTATCTCTTAGGCTGCCAAAGAGACAAGATTAAGAACCATCATGCATCTCCCTAGTCCAAACCGTGCATTTTCATTATGGAAAGTAGAGCCTTTACTCACCTTCTCAACTGTTTGTGAGTCAGCTTTCACCTCCCCTCTCTTGCTGGCTTTAACGTACTTAAAGCAACCGAGGACACATTTGAACATATAGGCCTGAGAAAGAGAGAGAAGTCCACCAATGCAAATCAACAACAGCATTTCCCCTTTTGCCAACAGCTGACCACTGCTCTACTGTCACCCTAGAAGTGAAAGCCTTACAGAACAGTAGGTATTGCACGTCATGGCCTCAGATCAGTCTGGACCCTTTGCTAGAAAGGTGTCAACCGCACTTGTTCGGAGCAGTGCAGAGGTGTGAGGAGTCAATTAATAACATTATATACAAAGGACATGCTCAAGACCCCCAAGAGCTCAAGGTCATCAGGAAGGAAAGGGAAACATGTTTTATATCCATATTATTTTTCTGAGCAAGACATAAAGTTCATGTGCTTCAGAAAAAAACCCTGGGGCTTCACATCCCAGAAACACCAAGACCTGCTGGTCAACAAGGACTGACCTGAAAGGTCAGCTCATTCAAGATGAGCAACCCTTCCTTGCACCTCAGAGTTGTAAGATAAAATAAAGGTTTTTGTTTGTTTGTTTGTTTGTTTTTTTAGAAAAATGGTTCAATTGACAGATTGAGGCACAAGAAAATAAGCAAAGTCTGTGAAACATACCACATTAAATAAATATTTTCCCTACTACGTGCAGTGTGGCAAAGTCATGTGCCTCTTATTTTTTTTGGCATAAGACTGTACTTTAAAAACAGTAGGCATTTTCAAAAAAACACATGGAGTTATATGCCCCAAGAACAAGATATCTAGCTTAGGACTTGCTGAAACAAGGACGGCTGTTTCTCTTGACACAAAGCCAAGACAAAGAACAAGGAATGAGTTTTTTGTGTTGAAGGAACCCATCTCACATGGACCTCCAAAGACAAGGAAGTAAATCCAAATGTAGACAACTTTGAAGTAATATTGTAAAAGCCTTCCTCTCTCTAAAACCTGCCCATACACAGTGCAAATATGCACAACACAGAAACCACCATTTAAACTGAACCAAAACCACTCATCTTCTGAAGAAGCTCCAGTAAATGAAAATAAAGAGGTAAGAACTCTCCTCCCCTTTCTTAAACAACTTTGATTCCAGAGGAGTTTGCTTCAGTGCCAATCCAGCATCTACACTGAAATCAATGAAGGAGTTGACTGAAGATGTTCCCAGTGAAGGGAACAAGCATTGTGCCAGATCCCCCAGAAATGCATTACATTAGGAACTGCCTTCATTTCTCAGAGATGCTTTGTTCCTCTTGATTTCTGCATTCTCATCCACCATGGCTGTGGAAGAAACGTTCATTTATATGAGAAAAAGGTTTCTATGAGCAAAGAGCGGGAGGAGTGACTCAGTCCTCTGAGCACTGTTGAAGAAATACTTCCTGCTCAGAGGGACAGCAAGTCCTTGCAGGTCCCACAGAAGAGTCACAGGCAGAAACAGGTAGGAAAGCAGGTATCCAGACTTTTCCACCTGACAGATCCACCTTCTTACTCTGTAGAGTGAGATGCACACTATTTGGGGGAAGAACTTGCCAGCTGGGGGGCAAACAGATGACAACAGACATACAAAAACAACATATCAATGGAAGGGCAATAAAAGCTTGTGAAGGGCCACAAAGCAAGGCATTTTATGGTAAAAGATCCTGGACTCATCAAGCATATTTAGATGCTATTCCTGGTTGTGGGGGGGGGACAGGGAGATACACTTTTTGACAGTGAGTGTGCCAGAGCCCTGGCACAGGCTGCCCAGAGAGGCTGTGGAGTCTCCTTGTCTGGAGATGTTTAAAACCCGCTTGGCCGCAGCCCTGTGCCCCGTGCTCTGGGTGACCCTGCGTGTGCAGGGGGTTGCACTAGGTGACCTCTGAGGTCCCTTCCAACCTTAAGCATTCTATGATTCTATGGGCCCTAAATGGGCCAAATGACCTTTTACTTTCTAAAATATTGCATGTTGTTGTGTTCCTCATCAAAACTTAATCATTTGTCAATCACAAGCTCTCATAAAATATGTTTTGGTTACACATGGGAAAGGAGTGAAGCGACTGTCACTGTGTTCAAAGGATGGAGTTCTCGGTGACTTCTTGTAGCGGAAGGAGAGGAATTATAAGGACTTTAGTAGACCAAGGAATATTTGTGCGTGTCCAGTCTCCTCACAGACTCCAACACAAACAGCCACATTAAGTTAGATAATCTCGTAGCTTGTTCTGGGTAAAATTGCAGCCAAGCACTGTTTTCTATGTCAGTGAGATTTCTGCTGAAGACTCAGAGCGCTATGCCAGTCAGGTGTCAGTGTTATCTCTAGAGCGTATGGCCTGAAGTTCTTGCAAATACCAAAAGATATACTGAAGTGATGCCTGAAGTGCGATCAAATAAGACATTATGCTCGACGATGCCTTGTCTGACCACTTGGAAAGCATGTGGATTTAAAAAAAACCACTTTCCAGCTAATAAGTAGCACTTTTCACTGTGATAGAGTCTACTCAAGTACTTGGAGAGCTCTAGTGTTCTTAGCTGGTCTGAAACCCCTGAGTGAGAACCTGTTGTCCAGTCCATTGAAGCAGGAAGAACAGAATGCTCTTCATGGTGAAGTTTCCTAAGAGGTAAGCAGGATTTAACAGCTCACAGGTTTTAATTAAGTTTCGGGATATCAGTGTGCATAACTCCATTCACATTAGTGCAGATACGGCAATTTGCTTGTGTGGAAGATGTAACCTGCTGCTTAATGATCTAATTTGTTTTGGCATACAATAGCAGAATACTGTCCTGTATTTGTTTCCAAACTTCTTATCTTTCTAGAAGTGAATGGGTAGGAATTGGCTATAAATGTGAAAGAGGCTTTGCTTTTATATCTCACACTTGCAGAAAGATATAAACAACTCAAATATCAAACCTACCTCAGACACTGATGCTATTAAGCACAAGAGAAGGCCAACAAGGCTTTCCAATAAGCCCTGGCAGGTTAGAGAGTGAAGAACTGATTCCTTCTATTCCCCAGATAAGTAAGCTGTATTTCAGCCTTCATGACTCAGCAGGGCCTGCAGGCATTTACCTTGAGGAAGAGGACAGCAATGAATGCAATGGTGAAGATGACCATTATTTTGGCATATTCTTCTTTTGGTAACTTCTGACGGGTTGGCAAGAAGACCTGTGAAAACAGGAGAGGGTCTCCGTCACAAACTCTTATTCCTCTACGGTGTCACACAGAGTTGTGGATATCACCACAAGTTTCTCAGCCTGGATTTCCAGAAGATAGGAAAAGCCCACTTTCTTTTTCCTTCTTGAGAAAGGCAGATCTCCAGCTGCTCAGAGGTATTGCTACTGTTTACACTTCTTTGTTAAAAATTTTCAGAAGAATTTTCAAATGAGAATCGAAGAAGTATGACTATTTAATAAAGATGAAACTCTGATGTGTTTTCTGTGTACACAGGGAGGCTGTATCCAAATCACTCTGCCCTGCAATTTGCATCCTTAGGATTCTTACAGAAAAAACAGGGTGTACTTTTAAGGAACGATTGCATAATCAAACTGTCAGTCAAGAACACCGTGTTTTTGGGAACATATGGCAAAATCCTATTTTATCACCAAACAGGAATTCCGGATATACTGTGAAGAAAGCTTGCTTTGTCATAACAACTGCTGAAATAAACTTCCAAGTGGTTAACAGCATGACAGAAATCATCTAGGCTTGCTCACTACCTACCACATTGTCCGAAGACTTGAGGCTGAGATAGGTTGCGACCTCCATGTATGAGCTACACAGAGTGAGGATCCTCAGACTGAAATCCAGTAGCTGCAGAGCCAAGAAAGGGATCTTTGAATGTCCCTGCTGCACAGGCGAGAAGAGGAAAATGTTTTCTTTAGGGTTATAAGATTATACGACATTTATAGAGTTGCCCTATTTACACAGGGTCTGTGTTTTATTCTCATTTACAGCCTAATATATTTAATTCACTTATGCTAGCTGAAACGTTGACTCTGGAGAGCATGGTGGTATTCATAGCTTATCTCCAACCATTTCCAGCATTGGCACACGACTTCCCCAAAGCCCTGAGAAACATAAAATTAATAAACAGGAACATTCCAAAATGTGGGAAAACAACTTATGTTGCAGCTATCACTGCTTCTCCTTGGGCACACTCAAATCCACCAAGGCTGTGTCCTGTTTCCAACAACAGGCAGTGTAGGAACTACATAGTCATGAAGAATTGTGACCTCAAATAATAATACTTAATTACTAATTTTGCATCAATCTCCATCTCATACTACCCTTCCCCATATCACCACCATCCCAGAAGGAAGTTGTTACCTACCACGTGGCTTAGAGATGACAAAGTAATGATTGCTGGGACTTGTATGTAGGAGCTGAACATTGTTAGGAGGCTGAGGAGAAAGTCCATGATTTGTAGAGCAAGGAATGGAATCAGGAGACGTTCTCTCCTCTGAAAAAGAGGTAAAAGAGTGCTAGTCATTTCTATTCTAAGCAAAATACTGTGAGTAGGTATCAGTATTTGAAAGGCCATGTAATAAGATACTTTAGGAACAAATCCTTTCTTGAAATCTCTGCACCTAATTCCATATACTGCATTGGCAGTTGCTTCAGAAAGTGAAAGACATCAAAATTCATTTTCATTTTTTCTTCCCCATGGAGTTTTCCTAAGTGGCATTGACACTTCATCACAGAACTGTTGTTTAGCTACCACAAAAGTTTTGCTACAAGTAAAGATGGGTTCCCAGACCAAAACTGGGCCAATGGAAATCTAATCCCCACTGTTGTAGGAGAGTTAGAGTTTAACTCCAGAGTCTGACTTGGAGCAGGGGAATGAGGCAATGCCACAGCATTTCTAAATCATAACATTCCTCAACACAAAAAGTAGTTAGGATTGAAATATCATCCAGATTTGGTAATCTTGGCAGTTAGTAGCTTTGCAAATGATCTAACAATCCACATTTTCCTTTTATAAAAGAATTGAGACATTTGTCTACCATTATGATCATCACCTACTTCATACTTCAGTGTTTTCACTAATTGTTCTTCTGGTGCCCTCCTCTACTACCTCCTAGTTCAGAGAGGCCCAAAAAGCTGCTAGATGTTATTTGTGGAGAGCATACCTTCACCACAGCAAGGAGGAGGTTGAAGCTGATGACAAACAGCATGATGATCAACCGGAAACTGGTGACGACATCAGCTAAAAGTAAAAGAAATAAGATATTAAGCTGTAACTTTCAGTGATGCAGTAATTAATTCAAGCACACCTCTAGGGGACATTAAAAGCACAATTATCTGTTATAGAAAGAATAGATGGAAGTGGGAAAACCCTGCAGCTGGCAAGTGGGAAATTGCTGCTTTCCCTTTTTACTGCCACTTTTTCATCTGTTTGAAGTTTGTTTCTTTAGCAACAGAACACTAGGCTGCACAAGCTGTCTGCTCAGGCAGATGGGAGCCAAAACCTTTATTGCCTGGATCAAAATCCTATCCTGAACCAGAGCATGGAGGTAAAATCAAATAGTAAGATAGGAAGAGTGATTTTAGGTAATGATTGATAGGTCTGATTTGGAAATTACTTTGTGGGCTCCAAGACAGATAAGTTAAAAACAGTAAGAGCTGAGGAGAGGTCTGGAAGATATTCGATCAGCATGTGCAGGTTTCAACCACCTACCACTAGTATGGACTTCAGAATTTCAGGGTGAAACATCTCATTGCCAGTCTCTGTAGATGTATGATGTGCCTTATTAAAAATAAATCTATGTGTGAGGAGAACAGCATAAGACACTTCTTAGCCTGCCAGATAATCTTTGTTAACTGCTTTGGATCCAGGAAGATGGTTTCTATGTGCATAGCTGCCTACAGACCAGTTCTCAGGAAGCAATTTTCTTTCTTCTTAGTGCAGCCTGCCCTGACAAGGTCCACTGAAGCCTTCTTTACACAGGATACACACTTGGGCTTTATAATGGTCTGGCTAGTGTGAAATTTTTTCATAAARTTATTTTGATTCTTGCTGGGAGGAAGCAGATCTCTCTAAAAGCAGAACACTGCTAGGTTCCTTATCCACCTCCACATAATGTCCAGTCTTTCAGMGTGCCTCTTCCAACTCACTCTCACCCTTTCATTCTTTGTGCTTTTTATTTGGCTTAAATAGCAGCTGCCTGTTTGAGGTCTCTAATTTCCAAATGCTAGAAGAAAGGGTTTAAATCCAGTAGAAAAGATTTACTAGTTTTATCTTCTTTAAAGCAGCCAAAAAATTCTCTTAGCCTCAGGAAGATCTGATTGTCTGTTAGCATCCTCTCTACTATKCTTTTATTAAATAAATCCAGTGTCTAACKAYATCTCTTCTAGTACCCCTTTCAGCTCTTCCTCCTACTTTAATAAAGAATTCTAGAAATCTTGCTTTAGCAAGCCTGTTGGATTCACAAAAGATTCCAGCTGCAACGAAAGCCTCCGCTGCTCCCCTTTACTCCTTCTCCACTTCTCCCATGAAGATTGCACTCCATCTTCCCCAGCTTTGCCTTTTGCCTAKTCTTGGYACCGTGTAAYACCCTTGGTTAGGGGGAAAAGGAGCTTATTTCASAGTTAYWGGACACACCATGYTGTCWTYAACCAGATAATGCCAACACTGCCATTCACAACAGCAAAATGAGCAAGAGTGGTTCCAATTATGGTTGTCCCAAGCTGAGAGAGAGCAATAGCAGAGAAGGGCAGACCTCCACCCAGGGCTGCATACAGCGTGTGGCAGGACATCAGTGCCCGTTAGATGCAGCAGCTGCAACATACGCAAACTGTCAAGCACTATATCCATATGAGGAGAGTATGGATTAATGTCAGCAAAAGAAAGGACTCAGAAATATGACCAAAAACAAGAAATGGAGCTACTGAGAAGCTCTGGAGACCTTCTAGGGCTGTAAAGGACTTGCCAGCCAGGTTGAGCCTCAGTGGGCAGTGAACGCAGGTGGCAGCAGCAAGGTGGGGAATTTTACATCAATAAAAGATAAAAGATAAAAGGTGTCCAACAAATCCTTAATCTGTATCAGGAAAAAAAGAACTCTTACAGCACAAAAACAGGAAATGCCTTTTGCTTATAGATTGAGAAAGAAAAAACAATCAGGATTTGTTTACCCCAAGGTGATGAAAACTGAAATACAGAAGAGGAGGAGGAAGTCATGGAAAACTGCATAGAAAGCAAGAAGCCAAATCCACAAAGCCCAAATCAAAAGAGACAGGAAAGATGCTGCTGCAGAAGAGACTGCTTGCAACTTTGAAGCTCTTGACAGTCGAAGGAAAAACCTAAGCAACAAGGCAGAAAACCAAACTGGCCTCTCACAAATGGGAGGATAGAGACAAGGCCGTGATTCAGTGCACAGAGGATTAAAGAGTCTTGAACCATGAGGTTAGCATGAGGCCAGCATAAAAATGAAGAGGGAAAAAAAAGGCTTAAAAACAACAGAGACAGACATAAAAAGGAGACCCTATCCTGACAGACCTACTCTCATTAAAATCAAAAATACTGCTGTGATGATACTGAGGAAAGCAAAGTTTTGGAGCTAGATTGGTACGTTGTTCTAACAAAAACCTGGGAAAACTGCAGCCAGCATTCTCCAAAGCAATCACCAAGCAAGTCTATACTATGCACTGAACTGAGCTACAGCTGCAGAGGGGGCCATTTAGACCATGACTCATTGAAATAACCTTCAAACCCACCCAGACTGAGCTGCTTCTGAAATAATGCTGTAGGTGAAAGGTGTAAACTATAACATGAAACATTTGCTTGGTGCCTTCTTAGGAAAATTCATCCAAATTTCCATTTCTTACTCATGATTGATGCTTAATCCCTTTTGAAATAGCCTAAGTGAATCTTAGCCATACTTAATAAAACCCAACCGGGCTCATTTGAAAAATGTGAATCCAGCTGTTAGTAGTAACTTCACTCAGACAACAAACACCTCTGTTTTAGTGCTTTTCACTATGTCTGACTGCTCTCCTGGAGACAGTGAGTCTGGCTGTTCAGGAACCTGATGTACTTGTTTCCATATTGCTCCATGCATGGTTTCCCCCCCTACACAACCTAGGGGAGTGAGGAAGGACACACTGGATGAGCTGGCAAGTCCTTGCTGCTATAGGTTGTATTTCTTTCTGGGAAATTCTTGCAACATAGGGCGTGAAAGTCTCATTTTCAGCTTTCTGAGCWTAGCAGAGAAAGGTTATCTTAGCTTGAAGATTCACACTCAAGAGTGACTAAGAAGTTCTCTGCATTTGTTGCTTTCACCCAGTTTCATGCAAAATTAGCATTTTGACATGACATACATGACATGCTATACATGACAAAGTAATATTTGAGGTTTGGGAGCTACAGGACGTGGGTTGGTGCAGCCCTTGGAAGTGCCCTTAGCTTTTAGGTAGGAGATCCCTACAAGGTGTGATGGGTGATGTAGAGGGCCAAGGGCATGGATGCACGACATAAAGGGCAATGAGGTGGTGACAGCCTTGGGTAATCCACCCAGCTGTGGAGTTCATTGTCCAGAGTAGCTCTATGAAAGAACTGTTTTTTTCAGCCCAATACTTTCCTATAAAATAACTAATGTGAGAAGAGGCCCAAGAGAACGTGTAAGTGATCTACACATGGGGAAAAGAAAGAGAAAGAGAAAATAGCATTGACCGCAAAGAATATTGCAGAGAGAAAAGCAAGGCTGGAGTAGTAGTTGAATCTAGATTTCTAGAGCATAAGCTTTTTTTTTTTTTTTTTTTTTTTTTTCCCCAGGTCTGAGCTCCAGGCCTGTTGACTCTGAATATTCTTTTAGTTTTCTGTAAGGGGGAGAAAAAGAGAGTGAGGGGTACAGGACTGTGGGCTCCCTTTCAACCCCATGTGTGCAGGAGCCCAGTGGCCTACCAGTTCTGTAGTAATCCTTGTCCAGGKCTTTGCAGTAGCCTTTCCCACTAGCCACCTCCAGGGAGTACTCCATCAGGAGCAAAACACTTACAACCTAGGAGAACAAAAGCAAAAGACACGATTTGGTGGGTTGTAGGCCAACTTCCTATCAAAATTTTCCAGAGATCGTAGTCTCAAATGCATGATGTCTCTCCAAGTGAGACAGAATCATTAAAGGTTTAAAATAACTTATTCTTTACACAGAAACACTGAGGCAAAAGTTATCAATTATCACTGCTATAGCTTTCTCTCTCTCTCTCTCTTTTTTTTTTTTTTTTATTTTTGTTTTGTTTTTTCTTTTTTTTCTTGCCAGCTTCTGAAGGAGAATGGAGGAATTACCAAGATAACTAATTGTGCTTTATGAAGCACTGGGCACCATGGGCCTGCACTCCTTAAGGCTGGAGTCCGTTGTCTGTACCACTTCAGGCCACAGGTCTGGGGAGTTTCCATGCAAGTAAAACTAGGAAGCAAGTAGCCACGATGCCAGATAGCCCTGCCACAGCCACCCTAGGGCAATTTCCCCCCTGCCAGCCTGTTCACTGCAAACAGTACGTGATGAGGAGATCAAATGCACTGCAGATCAGGACACAAGGAGTCCAAACACAGAACAGAGCATCAGTCAATGCCCACACAGTCACCAGAGCAACTACAGCCTCTCAGGAGCAAAGGACTTTTCAAATTTCATGTATTTCTCCTTCCTCACCCTCTCACCACTTTTGGCACTATATG
>NW_020456205.1:0-11655 GCF_003342845.1 Nothoprocta perdicaria | reverse complement strand
CCTTGTGACATGCTCAGAACAGTGGTGATGAGGCTTGTTGCAGCAGCATGAGACTCATAGTAAGGAGAGTGCTGTGATCCCGATGAGAAGGTGCTTGCACTATGTTGCTTCTGCAGAGCTTCTGTAGGTCGAAGCAGGAGCATGAGGAGAGGAAGGACTCCTAGAAGGGGTCGAAGAGAGAGGAGGGGCTTGGGGGAGATAAGGGAACTGGAGGTAATGGTGGGGAAGGTGACCTAGGGCCTGGGACAACCCATGCAAAAGACACCAGCAGGGAGAAACCTATGCCAACACTGAGCATGTAGCACAACATGGGACTTTGGCCTTGCCTCCTTCCTCTCCTCTTTTTCCAAAGGCAAGAGCCACAGCGCTGTACTCAAYGCTGTATCTCCATCTTCTCTCCAARACGCTTCTCTTCTCTCTGAAGCTAATCCATAGTATTCCTTATATCCCTGCAAAAGATGACCACTACTATGCCCACAGTAGAACTCTAGACTTATGCTATATGGAGCAATTCAAAGACCTACCTCAAAGGAGTGCACAAACTGAAATAGGATAACTCAGCTAACACCTACAATTTTTCTGCCACAACAACCAAAGCCTCAGTTTAAAGTTGTTACTTAAGTGCACTTCCTCCTCCTCCTCCCCTTTTGCTCTGTGCTTCTTCCCCACACCTCCTAAACCTTACTCTAACCCTCATGAAATGGCCCCATGACCCCCATGAATCCAGACCAGAGGCAGAATGTTTCCCAGGGAAGAGTCTTGGCACAGTCCCAAATTACCTTTTGCATGCCCTTTGCAGTTTGACTCCAAGTGGGGCTCTAAGCTTCCTCCCTCTCCTAACCCCAACTCTTGCTGTAACTCTGCTTCTAAACTTAAACCTAGCTTTAGTTCAGGTACAGGCCTCCCACAACCCACCACATTTYTAGCCTGAAGCACAAAGAGGAGCAGGGATCAGTGTTGACATAGATCTGCATTTCCTTTGGCATGCCCTTTGCAACCTCACTCCAGTGCAGCTCTACACTGCCTCCCTTTCCTGGACGCAGGACGGTGTATCCATAGCCATAGGATCAGGTCTAGACAACCTCATAGCATCTGCTTCAGTGCAGGCCAGAACCACAACAATGCCCACTGATCATTCTTGGCACAGACCCGTATATCCCTTGGCATGCCCTTTACAGCTTCACTCCAAGTGGAGCTCTACACTACTTCCCTTTTGTTACCCTTACTCTAACCCTAGTATCAAGTCTAGAAAAGATCTCATAGCACCCACCTCAATACAAGCTAGAACCACAACGTTGCCCCCAAAACAGTTTTGGCACAGCCCCACATATCATTTGGCATGTCCTTTTCTGACACCCTTCAAATGGGGCTCTAATCTTTCTCCCTATCCAAACCCTCCCGCTACCCTAACATTAGCATTCCCTCACGCAGAGGCTTCCCACCACCCACCTCATTTGTGGCCAAAAGCACAAAGAAGCCCAGGGATCAGTGTCGGCACAATAATGCATATCCTTTCAAATGCCTCACCTCAAGTAGGGTTCTGTGCTTCCTCCTTCTCCTAAGCTCAACTCTAACTCTAGCATCAGTTCCAGGCAAGGCCTGACACCACCAACTCTTATTTCTGGCCTGAAGCAGAGAGTGGCCCAGAGATCAGCCTCGCTACGAGCAAGGCTCTACACCTGCATCTTCTCTGAACCCTACCACTACCCTAAGCACAACTCTGGTATTAGGTCAGCTATAGGCTTCCCACCATCCACTGCGTTTCTGGCCCAAAGTAGAAGCTGCCGCAGGGAGTGTTGGCAAGCCCCACTTTTCCTTTGGCATACCCTTTACAGCCTCACTCCAAGTGGAGATCTATGCTACTTCCCTTTTGTTACCCTAACCCTAGCCGGAGGTCTAGACAAGACCCCATAGCACCCACCTCAATGAAGGCTAGAACCAGGACATTGCCCATTGTCTTGGCACAGCCCCACACTTCCTTTGTCATGCTCCTTGCAGCCTCACTCCCAGTGGGGCTCTAAGCTTCCTCTCCTAACTCTAACTCTACCCTTGCCATAACCCTACCCCTAACTCTAACTCTAGCTTTAACTCAGGCAGAGGCTTCCCATAACCTACAGCCTGAAGCACGAAGAGGCCCAAGGGATCCATGTTGGATCAGTCCCACGTTTCCTTTGGCATAACCGTTAGAGCTTCAGTCCAAGTGGAGCTCTACACTACCTCCCTTTCGTTACCTTAACCCTAGACAAGACCTCATAGCACCCACCTCAATATGAGCTAGAACCACAACATTGCCCAAGGATTAGTCTTGGCACAGCCCCACATACCATTTGGCATGTCCTCTGCAGCCTCCCTCCAAGCAGGGTGCTTCCTCCCTCTCCTAACCCTACCACTACCCTAACACTAGTGTGGGAAAAGGAGCCTCTCTCTTGACAACTGAAAGAGTTACTCCACATTCCTGAGCAAGCAGGACTAGGGAAGAGAGGCAGGGAGGTCGTGCTCTGTGTATGAAATTGGGTGGAGCTGATTACACCTGGGGTGGAAAACAGGAGGGGGTGCAGAGAGCTCCTTATGAACAAATGACTGGCCAGAGAGGAGGAACATATCAAGAAGCAACTTATCTTAGCTGGGACAAGAAGACTGTAGCTTCTGAGTACCTTAGTCACAGAGGAGGAGAGGCCATACCTCAGTTGGGAAATTAGGATAAATGGAGGCTGCACCATTCTGTAATTTGAGAGACCCTACAGGCCCAATGGACTCTCCCTCTATTCTAATAAAGTTTTAGGTCTCCTCTGTCTCCTTTTCGGACATCCAGTTCTTGACAACGAGATTTTCCGCACAACTAGGAGCTTGTTCGGGATCCTTCCACCTTCCAAGGATGGCAGACAATAAACAGGATCGACTCGATAGGAGTAGGGGAGAAGATGGATGAGTATCTGGGAAATGCAGATTACACTTGGATTGGGGATTTATTTTAGGGATTCTGTTTGGACCATAGGAAAGAAGGAGGATCTTGCAAAAGTGTGGAGGAATTGTTTGGGAAACTAGGGCCTAACAGAAGCTTTAGCATTATAGAACCTTGCTTGGGGTGATACACAGTTGCCACTTCCAGGATGGCTGGTACACCTGGACTCAACTCCTCCACGGTTGCCTGGGCAACACAATCTGCCCTCCTTGCAGCTGCAAAGAGGAGTCACGGAGGATGGAGCGGAGTGAAGACCCCGCGGCCAAACTCTGTCGCACTCCCTGTGCTGGGCTGCTGATAAGCCGCATAGCGGCTGTCCAATGGGAGATATACAATAAAAAGTCCGGTGCTGAGCCAGAAAAGTGGCAAATCACTCCTTTCAGATGAACTTTGCTTGAATTTTGCTCATTATACACTCATTATAATGCCAAAACACACCTCCATCCCACAAGTTACCCACCTCCGAGGTACAACCACCCCTCACTGAGCATGCGCTCTAGATTTTCGATTGTACCTTTAAATGAAAGCGAGAAATTCTTTCACCAATCAATAACAATATTAAGTATGACTCTAGTCACTCAGGCTCCACCTGAATGTAAAGAAAAGTATAAAAAGTGGACTAAGGATGAACTACTTGTTTTGAGGGGAAGACTCCATCGTAACTCTTGAGTCGGTCGATGCACTGATTCCCCTTCCCTCCTCTCGGACTGGAATATCGCCTGAGAAGACTAACAACTGAGAGGGAAGAATCCATCATCGCTCTTGGGTCAGTCTACAGGCTGATCCCCTTTCCCCCACCTTGGGTTGAGATGCCGCCTGAGGAGACTTGAGACTGAGGGTCCTCTCCCATCTTCTGGGGTGAGTGATGATTGCACATTTGTACATCAGAGCTAGCTAAAACCCCTACGCTGTAGTAGAGAATTTCCTATACTAACATCCGAATCCTGCTTTGTAAATGTTGCATTTGAATAAATCATACTGTTTGTGAACTCGACTACTTGTTTGGGGCGAGGTGATCAGACCTACAGTTGACAGACTGTTCGTGAATCCGATACTGCCAGAATTGAGCTTATAGTTGCTTATGCTATTTGGGAACTCAATTCACTCCTAGGAAGGCGATTGGACCTACGGTCTACGGACTGTTCGTGAATCCGATATTGTCAGAATTGAGCTTATAGCCGATCAGGCTATTTGGGAACTCAATTTGCTCCTAGGAAGGCGATTGGACCTATGGTCCACAGACTGTTCGTGAATTCAATACTGCCAGAATTGAACTTATAGTTGATTGCACTATTTGGGAACTGAATTCACTCCTAGGAAGGCGATCGGATCTATGGTCCACAGACCGTTTGTGAATCCAGTACTGCCAGAATTGAGCTTATAGTGGATGACACTATTTGGGAACTCAATTCACTCCTAGGAAGGCGATCGGACCTACGGTCCATAGACTGTTTGTGAATCTGATACTAATTTGATATCTCCTTCCCCTCCACACCACCACTATTACGGCTTTCAAACTGCAACATTTCACAACAAAAAGCCTCATCATTTATGGGAAGATGAGCACTCGCAGGAGGGCCAAAATGCAACACACCCACGCACTGTGGAATAGATAAGCGAGTGCATCTTACCCAGCTGCTGTTAGTAGATGTGGGGGATAAATTTAAGGTACATGAATTTCTTTTTGTCCCAGATTGTGTGCAATCTGCTAGGAACGCAAATCAATATCGTAAGGAATGATAAAGAAGCTAACACAATTATAACTTTGTGCAAAGTGTCTGACAAAGCTTATGCTGAAGTGAACTCAGAAGTGTGGGCACTTTTAGGAAAATATGGAAAACTGGACATGGAACCTCTTGAAATTACTTTCAAGCAACTCAGTTTCAGGTAAACTTTAAAATAAAAAGCAGTATCCTATTTCATGAAAGGGAAGGAAAGGGTTATAACGTATTATCAAGTCCCTGCTGGAAGCAGGTCTTCAAATGAGAACAAGAGGAGGGAGGAAAAAAAAGAAAAAAAGACAAACAAACAATAAAACAAACAATAAACCAACAATTGATATGGAGGGTTGTCCACAAGGGTACACTGAGGCACTGCACAGGTCCTATTTGGACCAGCCCTGCAGAACATCCCCAGGAGTCAGGTTACCACAGTAGGTGGATGACTTGCTCCTATCAGGGGAGCGGTAGGGGAGATGGAGGAAAACAGTGAAGCATCTCCATTTATTTTAGGGCAGGGGACTCAACACTACAAGAGTGGGGTAAAAACACTGAGTAACGCAGTGGCAGAAAAGGAAAGGAAATATCAACATCCTGAAAGATAGATCCGAGCATTAACATTGGCTATGGAAGAGGATTTCTGGGATTCCCAATTGGTGAGTGAGGGAAGTGGTATTTTGGCAAGCAGAGGCTCCTCACTGACCTTGGGCTCTCTCTGCAAGACAGTGCAAATGGATAGCAAGAGTCTTTACAAAAGAGCTCTCCTGTTCTCTGTTGACATAGTACATATTTTTGTGAGTCAAGGTAAGCAGGACTAGTGGCCTATTAAAATAAGGGACACCGTATATACTGTTACCTGTCCCCTTGACATGGTTATCATGTCTGATTTACTGGTCTTACCTTATATACGCTAATAGCATCGAGTCTGTCAGCCAGAGTAAAATTCTTCCCACAGACGTTTAATCTTGCTTAGTCTTCTGAAATTGTTGAATGTTGAATGTTGAATTTTGCCTTTTCCATTCCCAGGGACAACAACAACTCCTCCCAAACAACTCTTCCGATGATGATGAGGTGGATTGACCTGAATGGAGCTTGCCTCAGGAAGAGGGGAGGTAAAAAAAAAAAAAAAAAAGAAAAGAAAGAAAGAAAGAAAGCTATGAACCTTTCATAAATAGGTGCAGTCCTACAAAACAGCACTAAGAGAAAATAAATAAATAAATCAAAAGAGTAAAAGCAAAAACAGCTAATTCTTCTCTAATAGGCGAGAATCCTACAACAAAGTACCATCAAAAACACCAACTGTCTAAAAGGTCAACAACCGTTAAGAGAAATAAACAACAGTAGGTAAATAAATTAATTAGATACATTTACAAGGGCATGAAGTCTGCCTCTGCTGCAGAACCTACGCACCTCTTTCCTTGCCAAGGAGGGAACTCAGCAYTCTGTCCAGGGAGCTCTGGTCACCAGCAGTGAGTGCTGAGTGAGTGTTGTTGAGGCAGTTGGAAATGGCTCGGGCTGTCCCATCAACTCACACACTATTACCTGAAGATGCTCAAGCCACCCAATACAGGACATAGGTGGAAATGGCTCGGGCTGTCCCATCAACCCTCATACTATTACCAGAAGATGCATAAGCCACCCAATATAGGACATCTCAGTGAAGTCTACTTGGCATGGTTGGAATGGGCACACAGTCCGGGCTCATCTTCCCCTTGCAATAGAGAAGCTGCAGCTCAGCTGTTTGCCTTACAGCCACCAATAGCCTGTTGCACCAGAACAAAAAGACCAAGGGCAGCGTAGGTTTTGAGGAAGGTCCCGTCACTGAACGGCACCGTCTCGCTCACCTAACGCTGCCCACTGCTTTGCACTGATGGCTCTGGTGGCCAATGGAGCCGGACCCTCCCGTGCGGGTGGACCAGTCCCTCCCTGTCCCAGTGCCCCAATGGCGGCAGCAGAGGTGGCAGATCACCAGCCAGGGCAAGGGAAGGGAGGGGTGGGGCAGGGACACCAGTGACAGGTGCCAGTGGAGGCGAGACAGGGTACATATGGCCAAGGCAATCCCCAACTGGTGCCAGAAGGGAATTGGCATCCGGCAGATTTCAGCAGCTGAGCTCAGCGCTTGTTGCGCACAGAGGCCCCAAGGAACAGGCGAATTTGGGTACGCACGCAGCTACCGGCAAAGAAGTGTGTGCCGCCCTGCACCCAGACCCCACCGTGGGGCCCCCTTTTGCACATGGGAGTGGTTGGGATCGGTGGCAGGGCCAGTCACCCAGCACAGAGCGCCCGCGCAAAATCCCGGTAATGATCCTTCTGCGGGTTCATGTACAGAAACCTTGTTACGACTTTCACTTCCTCTAGATAGTGAAGTCTGAACATCAGCGACGCTCCAGCAAGGCCGTGGCCAAGCCCATCAGGTCCAATCCAAGGACCTCACTAAACCATCTAATCCGCAGTAGCGACGGGCAGCATGTACAAAAGGCAGGGACTTAATCAATGCGAGCTTATAATCCACACTTACTGGAAATTCCTCCTTCATGGGGAATAATTGCAATCACCAATCCCCATCGCAAATGGAGTTCAAACCTACTCTCCCCGGAACCCAAAGACCTGGGTTTCTCAGGAGCTGCCCAGCAGGTCATGGCAATAATGAGTCAGGATTGAGTGGAACACACACAAGTTTGCATGTTTGTGTCTTTATGAAGGAGGAAAGGAGGATCCCCTTCCTTGGCTGAGGAGCAGGACAAAGGAATCTATGAAGGGGAGAGACTGAGTGGAGCCAGGAGTGAGGGGGACAAAGGAGTCTGGTGACCTTAGGTGAGAACAGATGGAGGGAGGCAGGGAGTGGAGTGCAGGCAGGCCAGGAAGGCTGTGACTTCTGAGCATCCTGACACTTCCTGACAGCAATATTTTCCATGCACTGGGAATGCAGCCCAAAGAGGGTGGTTAACTCCAGGCTAACTCAAAGGATAAATACTAGCAAGACACCGATAGTCACCAAGTATCATCAAGGAAAGCTGAGAAGAACTTTGAAGCGTTCAAGAGGGCATGAAACCGTTAAGGTAAATGGGAGGGGTCCGCACAATCCGCCTTGAGGATCTAACCCAACAGGCTCAGCCAACAAGCAGGGATCTTGGCAGATCCCCATCTCCACCTCCCCTCCACCCTCCTCGCAGGTGGGCCTGGGACTGCAGCCTGTCTGGCTGCCGACCCCCTCCAGCGCATTTCCCCTGTAGCAGAGCACCGCGACCAGCTCTGGGGAGGCACTTCTGTCAACCGGGACAGACTGGAGAAGGTAGAGATGAGAGCCAGAATGCTTTCTCTTGTAAAGTCTCTCCAACAGGCAGCTCAGCTCATACAGCCCCTGCCCTAGGGATTTTGCAGGGCCAGGAGATGGGGCCTTGGTCAAGACCCAATGGAAAGAAGCATGAGTGGCAGCAAAGTGGAGTGGACCTTATAACCACAAAAAAATCAGTAAAAACAGCTGAGCGTGGATGTCCAGGGTGCCAGAAATCTAGACTTCTCAGCTGAAGGAAAAGGATCTCCATAAATCTGTAGTGCTGGTGGGGACCAGTCAGGGTAGAGAGAATTGATCCTTGACCCCAGGGGAAGAAGTGGCCAGAGTCTTTAATAAATGTCGGGTCTGTGGGACTCCAGCAGGGTCTGAACACTGGCCATGGGTGACCATCAACCCCAGATGGTTAGTTAATATCTAGGCAGAGTCCACTATGCTTCCAAAGCTGGGTGTAGAAGTACGTAAAGACAAATATTAAGGAAGAGAAAAAAAGAAAAGAGGATGGACTGAACAGAACACACAAGTTTGCATCTTCACAAATAAGGGACTTACCCCATAGGACAAAGAAATGTCTGCAGGGGAAGGACTGTGTGGAGACATGAGAAGGACAAAGATGAGTGACATTTTTCCCTCCAGGCTGCTTCCACTCTCCTCGTGCACCTGCAGCATCCAAGTCTGCTGCAGGAGAGGTAGTGCAATGCGGAGGAGGTGACAACGGCAGGAGGGCCCTCCTACGGGAAGCATAGGCCAGCTTCAGTCCGTTCTCCCCCACCACCACCCGCCCCCCCTCCTGATATCTTGGGGTTGACCTGCTGACCCACCCGCCCCGGTGCTGCTGCAGGCCAAGAGCCACAGGACACGTCTGCATGGCTGCACTCTTTCTATCCAGGACACGTACACGGGGCTCCTTCCATCCAGGACTGGTGCACGTGGCTGCGCTCTTTCTGTCCCCAGCCCAAGCCCCGACGGCGCCGGGCTCCTCTCAGGGAAGGAACAGGGAGGACGCTGCTACCCCAGGTCGATGTAGACCTGGTGTCTGCGCAGGGCTGCAAACTCCCCCTCACCCGGGGTCGAGCTTCACGGCCGCACCGAGCCGAACGCGGCGGGTGGGTGACGGCGGGGGCGGCGCCCCTGCCCAGTGTGCGAAAAAATCTCGCTACCAAGAACTGAATGTCCAAAAGGAGACAGAGGAGACCTAAAGCTTTTTTCGAATAAAGGGAGAGTCCACCGGGCATATCCCTGTGGGGTGTCTCAAGTTGCCGGGGGACTCAGTCCCCCTTTTATCCTAATTTCCCGGCCGCGGGGCCCCCTCCTTTTCCCTATTGGCCAAGGGACTCAGGAGTTACAGCCTTCCTGGCCCGCCTACACCCAACTCGCTGCCTCCCTCCACGTGGTTGCACCTCAGGTCACTTGACTCCTTGGTGACCCCCTCACTCCAGGCTCCCCGCAGTCTTTCCCCCCACTCCTGGCGCGCTCACTCTCCCACCTGCCTGGGCTCCTTTGTCCTGCTCCTCAGCCAAAGAAGGGGGAGCAATTTCCTCCTTCCCTTGTAAAGATACAAACTTACTATCTTGTGGCCTGTGAGTTCTGCTCAAGCCTAAACTTCTTGTGTGTGTGTTTTCCACACACCAGCAAAACCTGCAGTCCGCGCCCGCCGCTCCCCCTGCGGCACCGATTTTGCTCCGCGCCCCTCTCCCGTCCCTTTGCCTCCGCTCCCAGGCCGCGCGCAGCTGGCGGCCGAGCGTCGCGGAGCAGCCGGAAGGGAACGCGACGGAGCGAGCGCGGCGAGCAGCACGGGGCGGCGGGAGCGGCGGCACCAACCGTGCACCAACCGTGAAAAGGGAATGGAGGAGCAAACCGTTAGGAAAGAGAGAGAAAAAAAAGTTAAAGTAATACATGAAAATTGAAAATCCGCTCTGCTGCGCGAATCTTGCAGAAATAGGTGTGAACCTCTTAACAAAAGAGAAAAAAAAAACGCGAATGGCTAATAAAAAGCCGCGAACCCTTCAACAAAGCACCACCCAAAAGAGCAAAAACGCCGGCCGTCTAAAGAACAATGTCCAAAAAAATTAAAAAAAAGATTCGACGACGACGATCGTTAAGAGAGACAAACAAACGCAAAGAACTAAATAAATTAACTATCTACATTTACAAGGCACGGCACCGCGGAGCCCGCGCGCCTCTTACCTTGCCGAGGAGTGAATTCAGCGCTGCGTCCAGGGAGCTCCGGTCACYGGGGGCGGCGGGAAGGGCGCAGAGCCCGCGGCACCCGCTCGCCGACATCGACCCGCGGCAGTGGTCCCTCGACCGGAGGAAGTGGGGGGCGACGGCGGCTGTGGCACCAATTCATGCGCGGCGCTCCCCGCCCACGACCCCCCCACACACACACAGAGCCGTCTCTCTCCGTGCCGGCCACGTGTTTCCCGCCTGCCGCCCGCCCCCAAGCCGTCCCCCCACTGCAGCCTCGCGCTCGATGAAGAGCCGCGGCGGGAAGGCAGCGCGCGGGGGGGCGGCAGCGCAGGAACACCGCCAAAAATAAATAATAAAAAAAAAAAAAGATAAAGTCCGTCGACTGTTAAAAGGAAAGTAAAAAGAAAAGTAAAAATTTAGAAAAGAAAGAGAAAAAGAAAGGGAAAGGGAAAAGGAAAAGGAAAGAGAAAGAAAAAAGAAAAAGAGAAAAAGGGAAGGGCTACTTGGCTCCAGGAAGGCCCGCGGGGAGGATCAGCAGTACACTCAAACTGCAAATGACTCATTAAATCAGTTACAGTTCCTTTGGTTGCTCCCTTTCCTTTACTTGGGTAACTGGTAATTCTAAAGCTAATATATGCCGACAAGCACTGACCTGTGGGAACGCGTGCATTTATCAGGCCAAAACCAACCCCAGATTGCCTGGCCGCTTTGGTCACTCTAGATGACCTCGAGCCAATCGCACACCCCTGTGCCAGCAATGACCCATTCAAGTGTCTGCCCTATCGATACCTTTTGATGTCTGTGCCTACTGTGGTCACCACGGGTAATGGGGAAGCAGGGTTCAGTTCCGGAGAGGGAGCCCCAGAACCGGCCAGGAAGCTGGCCACCACTGCCAAGGAAGGCAGCAGGCGCACACATTACCCACTCCCGACCTGAGGAAGCAGTGATGAAACAGAACAATAGAGGACTCTTTCGAGGCCCTGTAATTGGAATGAGTACGCTTTAAATCCTTGAACGAGGATCCATTGGAGGGCAAGTCTGGTGCCAGCAGCCGCGGTAATTCCAGCTCCAATAGCGTATATTAAAGTTGCTGCAGTTAAAAAGCTCGTAGTTGGATCTTGGGATCGAGCTGGCGGTCCGCCGCGAGGCGAGCTACCGCCTGTCCCAGCCCCTGTCTCTCGGCGCCCCCTCGATGCTCTTAACTGAGTGTCCCGCGGGGCCCGAAGCGTTTACTTTGAAAAAATTAGAGTGTTCAAAGCAGGCTGGCCGCCGGAATACTCCAGCTAGGAATAATGGAATAGGACTCCGGGTCTATTTTGCTGGTTTTCGTCACCCTCACAGTGAAGAAATGCTTCCTTAAGCTCCTGTGGAACTTCCGATGCTTCAGTTTGAAGCCATTTCCTCTAGTCCTATCCCTGCCCACCACTGAAAAGAGGCCGCCCCCCTCCTCCTCACTGCCTCCCTTGAGGTATTTATACACGCTGATCAGGTCC
>NW_020456204.1:3870-11851 GCF_003342845.1 Nothoprocta perdicaria | reverse complement strand
GTTATTCCCGTTGCCAGGAAGGCGCCGTGGCCGCCCGCCATGAAGGCGTTCGTGCAGCGCTGCTTCTCGGCGTGCTCCTCGGAGGAGGACAAGGACCGCACGGAGCAGCTGCTCAAGGAGCTGCTCCAGGCCCGGCTGCAGGACGGCTCCGCCTACAGCATCGACTGGAGCCGGGAGCCGCTGCCGGGGTGCGCCCCGTTCCCCGCGGGAATTCCCGGCAGCGATTCCTGGCGGCATGCCCGAAGGGATTCCCTACCAGAATTCCCGATGAGGTTCCCAGCGGAATTCCCGGCGAGATTCCCAGAGGGATTCCCAAAGGGAGGCCACCATTCCTGGCAGGAATGCCCAGCAGGATTCCCAAAGGGAGGCTGCCATTCCCAGGGGAATTCCCAGTGGGAATTCCAAACCAAGAGTTCCGTTGGGAATTCCCAATGAGGTTGTCGAAAGGAGTTCCCGAAGGCAGGCTGCCATTCCCYGTGGGAATTCCCAACAGGATTCCCAATGGGAGTTCTCAATGGGAATGCTCAGCGGGATTSCCAACGGGAATTCCCAGCAGGAATCCCTGAGTCCCGACAAGATTCCCAGTGACGTTGCCCAATTCCCAAAGGGACTCCCCAGTTCCCAAAGGGAGGTTCCAATTCCCAAAGGGATTCCCCAATTCACAACAGAATTCCCAGCAGGAGGCCCCGAGTCCCAATAGGAATTCCCAGGGGGATGCCCCGATTCCCAAAGGGAGGCCGCAAGTCCTGAAGGAATGCCCCAGTTCACAATGAGATTCCCCRAGGGAGGCCCCGAGTCCCAACAGGATTCCCCAATTCCCGAAGGGGTGGCCCAGTTTCCAGTGGGAATTCCCCAGTTCCCAAAGGGATTCCCGAAGGGATGCCCTGATTCTCAAGGGGATTCCCAGAGGGATGCCCTGACTCCCARTGGAGTACCCCGTGGCCTTTTCCAATTCCTAGCGAGATTCCCCAATTCCTTTCAGGATTCTGCAATTCCGTAACCTCGAATTCCACCTGGAATTCCAGCATGTCTTTTCCAACCTTAATCATTCCATAATTTCTACCTGGATTCTTATTGGGAGTCTACAATTCCTCCATGGAATTCCATCTGGAATTACAGCATTTCCCGCAGGAMTTCCCCTTGGAATTCCAGCATTCCCTCCAGGATTCACACTGGAATTCCCACTGAAATTCCCTTGGGAATTCCATATTCCCCAGCAGAATGTCCAAAGACCCTTGTGAACTCTCAGAATTCCATGCAGAACATCCGAAGTCCCTGGGCGGTCCCAGAATTCCGTAGGGAACACCCAAAGTCCCTGCGAGTTCCCGGAATTCCTTATGGAATTCCCACCTTCCCGCAGGTTGGGCCGCGACAGCAGCCCCAAGAAGAAGCGCTGGGAAGCGGCGCATCCGGCATCGCCGTCGGCCGGCGCCGGCTCCGCGGCGGTGCCGCGCGGGATCCTCGGAGCGCCCCGCGCCGGAGCCTCCGGAGCGGCCGCGCGGCCCCGCGGCGCCTTCGGCACCAAGTTCGGCAACCGGAACGTTTTCCTCAAGGAGAACAGCTCCTCGTCCAGCGGCGGCTCCCGCTCCCGCTCCCGCTCCTCCTCCCGCTCGCCCGCCCACCGCTTCCGGCGCAGGTAAACACGCCGCCTTCCCGGATCCGGGAAACGCATGCCACATCCACGTGGCATTCCTGGATCCGTGCAACCCATCCCACATCCACATGGCATTCCTGGATCCGTGCAACCCATCCCATATCCCAGATTGGCATTCCCAGATCCCACATCCCAGTGGCATTCCCAGATCTACGCAGTGTTCCCAGACCTGTGTGGTGTTCACGGATCTGGGCAGCATTCCCTCATCGGGGAAACCCATCCCGTATCCATGTGGCATTCCCATATCCATGCGGCATTCCTGGATCCGGGAAACCCATCCCCCATCCACATGGCATTCCCGGATCCCCACAGTCCATTCAGGATCCCTGGGATCCACATTCCCACCTCTCCATCCCCATGTCTGCACAACRTTCCCATCTCCCCATTTCCACATGTCATTCCCACCTCCACGTTCCTCGTTCAGTGACATTCCCACCTCCATATTCCCATTTCCCCATCTCCAGATGACATTCCCACCTCCCATCTCCGCACAACATTCCCATTTCCATATGACATTCCCACCTCCCCATTCCCGCCTYCCCCCCCCATTCCTGGCTCCAGGCACCGCTCACTGCTCCCATCCCCCTTCTTCCGGCAGCGCTTCCCACTCGGATTCCGAGAGCTCCGTGTCGGGCGCCGAGGGCCGGGGGGGGCCGCGCCGGGCGCCCCGGAGCCGGGGACGGGGCGGCCACTCGGAGCGGGGCCGGGGCCGCCCGCCCCGCGGCAAGAGGTAACGGATCCCGGCCGAGATTCCCGGGAATGCCGGCGCGTTCCCGGGATCCCTGTGTGGTCCTGGGATCCCTGAACATTCCTGAGATCCTTGTGGAGCTGCCCGGGAATTCTGACACATTCCCGGGATCCCTGCATGTTCCTGGGATCCTTGTGTGTTCCCTGGCATGCCCACGCATTCCTGGAATCCCTCAACATTTCCTGGGATCCCTGTGTTTTCCCTGGAATCCCTGTGTGGTCCTGGGATCCYGGAGGAACTGCCCGGGAATTCCGACACATTCCCAGGATCTCTGCTTGGTCCTGGGATCCCTGAACATTTCCCGGGATCCCTGTGTGTTCTCCGGGACCCCTGAGCATTCCTGGGATCCCCGTGGAGCTGCCCAGGAATTCCAACACGTTCCCTGGGATCCCTGCGCGTTCCCGGCATCCCTGTGGAGCGTGCCAATTCCTGGGAATTCCGACGCATTCCCGGGATCCCTGTGTGTTCCGGGATCCCTGCACATTTCCCGAGATCCCTGTGTTTTCCCTGGGTTCCCTGCACATTCCTGGGATCCCTGCGCGTTCCCCAGGACCACTGAATATTCCTGGGATCCGTGTGCATTCCAGGGACCCCAACACATGTCCCGGGATCCCCCCTTATTCCTGCCCCCCCCACCATATCCCAAGATCCCCTCCCATTCCCACCCCACTTCCCAGGATCCCCCCTCCCTATTCCCACCCCAATTCCCGGTCCCCCCCCTCTTCCCGCAGGCAGGAGCAGGGCCCTTCCAAGCGGAACCGCAAGCGGCTGCCCATGGAATACGAGGACCCGGAGAAGGAATTCAAGAAGCAGCGGCGGGCGGCGCGATTCCAGGGCGGGAAGAAGCTGCGGCCGGAGCCGCTCGTGCTGCCGCTCGGAAGCGCCGGAGCCTCTGGAGCGGCCGCTTCCGAAGGCCTCGACTGGACGGAGCTGCAGATCCTGGGAACCTGCCAGGACGTCACCAAGCGCTACCTGCGCCTCACGGGAGCGCCGGATCCCGCCACCGTGCGCCCCGTGCCGGTGCGTCTCCCCCGGGGGAATTCCGGGAGAAGCGGGAGCGCGTTTTCCCCCGGGGTTATCCCGGCGTTCCGGCATCTCCCGGCAGGTGCTGCGGAAGTCGCTGAGCCTGGTGAAGGCCCATTGGAAGGAGAAGCAGGATTACGCCTTCGCCTGCGAGCAGATGAAGTCCATCCGGCAGGATCTGACGGTGAGGCGGGAATGGCGGGAGAAGCGGCGATTCCCGACAGCGGGAATGCCGGCATGCGCATAGTTCCCGAGGGAAATGCTGGGAAGTGGCGCTCGATACGGAGGGGGGAATTTGGTGGTTCCGGAGGGGGGAATGCCCAGAAAAGCAGCGATTCCCGAGAGCGGGAATGCCAGGATGCGHGATGATTCCCAAGGGGGATGCTGGGAAACGCGCTGGATCCATAGGGAGAAACACTGGGAAACACGTTGGTTCCATAGGGAAAAGCGCCACGAAGCCTGCGGGTTTCCTAGGAAAAAAAGTGCCGGGAAGTGCATGGATTCCATAGGGAATCCATGTGAAATCCGTGTGAAATCCATGAAAAAAGAGGCAGGAAGAAGTCTAGAGATTCCATAAGGAGAAATACTGGGGAGCGCACAGATTCCGTAAGGAAAAGTGCCAAGAAGTGCATGGATTTCATAGGGAAATGTGCCAGGAACCGCATGGATTCTATGGGGAGAAGTGCCAGGAAGAGCCCGGATACCCTAGGGAGAAGCGCCGGGAAGTGAATGGATTCCATAGGGAGAAATGCTAGGAAGTGCATGGATTCCATAGGGAAACGTGCCAGGAACCGCATGGATTCTGTAGGGGAAAGTGCCAGGAAGAAGCCCAGAGATTCCATAGGGAGAAGTGCTGGAAAGCACACAGATTTCATAGGGAGAAATACTGGGAAGCGCACGGATTCCGTAGGGAAAAGTGTCAGGAAGAGCCTGGATTCCATAGGGAAAAATGTCAGGAAGAAGCACATAGATTCCATAGGGAAAAGTGCTACAAAGCGCACGGATTCCATAGGGAGAAATACTGGGAAGCACATGGATTCCATAAGGAAGAAGGCCAGGAAGCACCTGGATTCCATAGAGAGGAGTGTCGGGAAGTGAATGGATTCCATAGTGAGAAGTGCTGGGAAGCACACGGATTGCATAGGGAGAAATGCCAGGAAGCCTATAGATTCCGTAGGGATAAATGGTGGGAAGTACACAGATTCCATAGGGAAAGGTGCTGGGAAGCTCATGGATTCCCTAGGGAAGTCACTTGAGAAGCGAGGCGGGAAGTGGCTGGTTGCATCGGAAGGGAGCTCGGAAGCGCAGGCTCCAGGCACATCCCGGCGTTCCCAGCGTTCCCGGTGTCAATCCCGCCATTCCCGTGCAGGTGCAGGGCGTCCGCACGGAATTCACGGTGGAAGTTTATGAGACCCACGCACGGATCGCGCTGGAGAAGGTGGGACATGGACACGGAACACGGGATGGGGACACGGGACACGGATGTGGATACAGGATGGGGACATGGGATGGGGACACAGGATACAGATGCGGATATGGGATGTTGACGTGGGATGGGGACACCGGACACGGGCTGGGGACATGAGACAGGGACATGGATACGGGATGAGGACACGGAACACGGATGTGGATATGGGATGTTGAGGTGGGATGGGCACACAGCCACGGGCTGGGGACACAGGACACGGACACGGACACGGCATGGGAACATGGGGCACAGGACATGGGATGGGGACACGGACACGGGATGGGGACATGGGACTGGGACGTGGATATGGGATGGGGACACAGGAGGAGAATGTGGGACACGGGATCGGGACTCCGGACACGGATATGGATACAGGATGGGGACACGGGATGGGGACGTGGGATACGGGATCAGGACACAGACATGGATATGGGATGGGGACAAGGACACGGGACATGGGATGGGAATGGAGACATGGGATGGGACATGGGACATGAGAATGGGGACATAGGATGGGAATGGGGACACAATGAGGACACGGGGCACGAATGGGGACATGGGATGGGGACACGGGACACGAGTGGGGACACAGGAGATGGGATAGGGATGTGGGACATGGGAGTGGAGACATGGGACACGAATGGGGGTGTGGGATGGGAATGGGGACGTGGGCTGAGGAACATGGGATGGGGACACGGGATGGGGACACGGGATGGGGACACGGGACGTGAATGGGGACATGAGACAGGGATGGGGCCATGGGACGGGGGCCATGGGGTGGGAATGGGGCCATGGGACCCTCCTGGGGATGCGGGCGCCCCCGCGGTGACGTCCCCGCGTCCCCAAGGGCGACCACGAGGAGTTCAACCAGTGCCAGGCGCAGCTCAAGTCGCTCTACGGGGACAACCTACCGGGCAACGTGGGCGAGTTCACGGCCTACCGCATCCTCTACTACATGTTCACGCGCAACTCGGGCGGTGCGTGCGTGCCCACGGTCCCCAAGGGTGCCCAGTGTCCCCAAAGGTCCCCAAGGGTCCCCAAGGGTCCCCAAAGGTCCTCAAGGGTCTTCCAGGGTCTCCAAAGGTCTTCAAGTGGCCCCCAAATGGGGGTGAGGTTAGGTGCTACTGCGTTCTCTACTACATGTTCGTGTGCAGCTCAGGTGGTGAGTGGGACCCGGTGTCCCCAAGGGTCCCCAAGGGACCCAGGTGTCCCCAGGTGTCGCCCTTGGTGTCATGGGGCTTGGTGACCGCYCCAAGTGTCCCCTGTGTTACGGACAGTCTCCGTGCGTCCCCCATGACGCGAGGGTCTTTCATGTCCATCTCCATGGTGTCGTTGGGTCTCGTTGGCCAACCCCATTTGTCCCCCATGACATGAGAGTCTTCAGTGTTGATCCCAACACGTCCCCAGTGACATGAGGTTCTCCCATGTCCATCCCCATGACGTCACTGGGTCTCATTGGCCAATCCCACGTGTCCCCACAGGTTCCTCAGTGACATGAGAGTCTTTGATGTCCATCTCCGAGATGTCATTGGGTTTCATTGGCAACCCTGCGTGTCCCCATGTGTCCCTCATGACACAGGGGTCTTGGATTTCCATTTCCAAGACGTCATTGGGTCTCGTTGGCCAACCCTATGTGTCTTCCATGACATGAGGCTCTTCCATGTCCCTCCCCATGTGTCCCCTGTGGTGKYGTTGGGTCTTGGTGGCCAACCCCCTGTGTCCCCATGACATGAAGGTCTTCTATGTCCATGACATGAGGGTCTTCCATGTCCATCCCCACATGTCCCCCATGACATGAGGGTCTTTGATGTTCATCCCAACGTGTCCCCCGTGACATGAGGCTCTCCCATGTCCATCCCTCTGTGTCCCCCATGATGTCGTTGGGTCTTGGTGGCCAACCCCATGTCTCCCTATGTGTCCCCCATGACATGAAGGTCTCCCATGGCCATCCCCACATTGTCTCCCCCCCATAGACATCACCACGGAGCTGGCCTTCCTGTCGCCGGAGCTGCGGGCCGACCCGTGCGTGGCCCACGCGCTGGCCCTGCGCGCCGCCTGGGCCCTCTCCAACTACCACCGCTTCTTCCGCCTCTACCGCTGCGCGCCCCGCATGGCCGGCCACCTCATCGACAAGTTCGTCGAGCGCGAGCGCCGCGCCGCCCTGCGCGCCATGATCAAGACGTATGTGGGGGACACGGCGGGGGGGACGGGGGATGGGGTGGGGGGCGCGTGATGCAGGTAAGGGGGACGGGGGGAAGGAGGAATTGCAGTGTTTGGGAGGGATTTCTGGAGGGTTCTGGAAGTTCTCGAAAAGGTTCTGGGGGGGTTTCTTGGGAATTTCTTGGAAGTTTATTGGAATTTATGGAAAATTATGGAAATTTGAGATGGTGCTGCAAGGTCCTAGGGGTTGTCTGTAGGTTCCGGGGTGGGTCTTCTTGGAAGTTTGTTGGGATTTCTGGATTTTTTTGGAAATTTGAGATGGTTCTGTGGGTTCTCTGTAGGTTTCTAGGGGTCTTCTCAGAAGTTTATTAGGATTTATGGAAAGTTTTGCAAATGTGAGGTCGTTCTGAAGGGTTCTGGGGGATCTCCGCAGGTTTCTGGGGCTGATCTTGGAAGTTTCTTGGGGTTTATGGATTTTTTTGGAAATTTGATGTGGTTGTGGGCAGTCTCGGGTTTCTGGGGGATTTCTTAGAAGTTTCKTGGGATTTGTGGAAAATTATGGAAATTTTAGGTCGTTCTGGAAGATTCTGGGGGGTCTCATTGGGTTTTGGGGGTTGTCTTGGAAGTTTATTGGAATTTAGGGATTTTTTTTTTTTTTGAAATTTGAGGTGGTTCTGTGGGTTCTCTGTAGGTCTCGGGGGGTTGTCTTGGAAGTTTTTTGAGATTTCTGGGGGATTCTGAAGTTCTTGAGAAATTCTGGGAGGTTCTGGGGGGGTCTCTGCAGATTTCTGGATGTCTTCTCAGAAGTTTATTGGGATTTCTGGAAAATCAGGAAATTTGAGGTGGTTTTGGGAGGTCTCTAGGTTTTTGGGGATTTCTTGGAAGCTTATTGGGATTTATGGGAAATTTGGGAAATTTGAGGTGGTTC
>NW_020456204.1:1747-3564 GCF_003342845.1 Nothoprocta perdicaria | reverse complement strand
CTTATTGTGATTTCTGGAGGATTCTAGAAGTTTTAGGGGAGGGTCGGAACATTCTGGGAAGTCTCTGTAGGTTTCTGGGAGTTTTCATGGAAGTTTTTGGGGATTTCTGGAGGATTCTGGAAATTTTGGGTTCAGAGGGTCTTCTTGGAAATTTATTGAGATTTCTGGAGGATTCTGGAAGTTTTCTGGAGGTTCTGGAAGGTTCTGTGGGGTCTCTGCAGGTTTCTGGGGGTTTTCCTGGAAGACTATGGGAGATTCTGGAAGTTTCTTGGCATTTTCTGTGGCTTTCTGGAATTTTACAGCTTTATTCTGGGAATTTTCCAGAGGTTTCTGGAAGCTTCTGGGGATTTTATGGGCCTTTCTGGAGCTTTGCAGGGATTTTCTGGAGGTTTCCAAGATCTTTTCCAGGATTTTCTGGACATTTTGAGGTGGGATTTCCAGGACATCCTGGGGATATGGAAATGCTCCCCCCCCCCCCGGATTCCTGTGGGTTTTCGTGGATATTTCCAGGATTTTATGCATTTTTCTCGGGGCTTTATCATTTATTTTTCTCCAGATTTCTCTAGGATCTTGTGTTTTCCACGAAACTTCTCGTGATTTCCAGTATTTCCCAGATATCTCAGATTTTGCCCGTATTTCCCTGGCATATCCCACCAGATTYCTTTTCCAGATTTTTCTGAAATTCAGGGATTTTTATGTGGAATTTTACTTTTTTGTGTGTATTTTCCACTTTTCTTTGGTATTTTTCCATGAACAATGGCGCTTTTCTGGGATTTTACAAATTTCCMTGTGTTTTTCCAGCATCCTTTCCCAGGATTTTCCATCTTTTCCCACCATTTCCCAGCATTTTTCCCCCAATATTCCCCATTATTCTCAGAAATACCTCAGAATTTCTCATGCATTTCTGGGATCTTCCAGAACTTTGCACTGTTTCATCCCATTTCCTAGAATTTCCTGGAAAAACAAACCCACRATTTGGGGGCAGAAATTGCTCATCGGGTGGGCAGGGGGGGACACCACAAGGCAGCCATTTTCCCCCACCTCAGCGCCCGCCACCATTTTGTGCCTTTCTGCCCCATTTCTGACCCAAATGTGGATTTTCCCATTCAGAATCTTCCAGAACCTCCTAAATTGCCCAGATTTTTTTGGAAAAACACACAATTTAGGGGCAGAAATCCTTCATCGGGCAGACAGGGAGAAGGGGATGCCACAGGGCAGCCATTTTCCCCCGCCCCGCCGCCATTTTGTGCCTCTCCAGGGCCCTTTCTGACCCATTTCCACCCGATTTCTCACTCAAATGTGGATTTTCCCATTCAGAGTCTTCCAGAACCTCCCAAATTTCCCAGAATCTCCACAATTTAGGGGCAGAAATCGCTCATCAGGCAGGTAGACGCGCCACAGGGCGGCCMTTTTCCCCCACCTCAGCACCCGCCACCATTTTGTGCCTCTCCGCGCCGTTTCTGTGCCGTTTCCTCCCCAGTATCCCCATTTCACCCCATTTTACCCACCCATTTCCCCCCTTTTCCCATGTTTCCTGCCCATTTTTCCCCATTTTTTCCCTATTTCCTGACTGTTTTCCTCTGGTTTTCCCTGTTTCTCCCCATGTCCCATCCATTTTCCCCATTTTACCCTGTTTTTTGCTGTTTCCCACCTGTTTTTCCCATTTTCCCCATTTCTCTCCTGTTTCCCCCCTTTTTTCCCCATTTCTCACCTACTTTCCCCCAGCATCCCACATTTTTCCCTGTTTCCCACTCATTTTTCCCCATTTTCCCCATTTTTCCCCATTTCTCCCCGTGTCCCATCCGTTTTCCCCATTT
>NW_020456204.1:0-1262 GCF_003342845.1 Nothoprocta perdicaria | reverse complement strand
GGGCTGCCCACGGCCGTCGTGGCGGCCGCGCTGGCCCTCGACTCGGAGCAGAGCTGCCGGCTCTTCCTGGCCGCGCTGCCCCTCTGCTACCGCGACGCCGCCACCATCGACTGCCGCCAGAGCCTGGCCAACATGGCCGGCCTCTAGGGGCGCCCGGGACGCCCCAAAACGGGCCCTCCCCCCGCCCAAGGGCCGCCTCCGCGGGCCGCGCCGCCGAGGAGCAGGGAAACGGCCCCTTCTGTGGGAAAAACGGCCCCTTCCGGGGGCAAAACGGCCCCTTCCGGGGGCAAAATGGCCCCTTCTGGGGTCTCTCTCTTTTCCAGGCCCGAAGCGACGTGTTGGGGCCCTTGGAGGCCCCCCCCCCCCCAGAAACGCAGCAGTTTTGGGGGGAAAAAGGGGCATTTTGGGGCCTCTTGTTGTGGGAGGAGCCTGTGGAAAAGGGGGCGTTTGGAGGAGACGCCGGTTCGGGGGCTCTGATGGAGGCCGCCATTTTGGGGCCCTTCTGGTTGACGCCCTTTTGGGGCCCGTATGGAGGCCGCCATTTTGGGGCCGTTCTGGAGGCCGCCATTTTGGGCCCCTTCCGGAAAACCGCCATTTTGGGGCCCTTACAGAAGCCGCCATTTGGGAGCCCTTTAAGGAAACGACGTTTTGAGGCTCTCCCAGATGCCACCATTTTAGGGCTGTTCTGGAGGCCGCCATTTTGAGGCCCTTTAAGGAGATGCCGTTTAGGGGCCCTTCCGGAAAACCACCATTTTGAGGCCTTGCTGGAAGCCGCCATTTTGGGGCCCTTTGAGGAGACGCCGCTGTGGGGCCCTTCCGGAAAACCGCCATTTTGGGGCCTTGCTGGATGCCGCCATTTTGAGGCCCTTCCGGATGCCACCATTTTGGGCCCGTTCCGGAAAACCACCATTTTGGAGCCCTTCCGGAATACCACCATTTTGGGGCCCTGCTGGAAGCCGCCATTTTGAGGCTCGTTGAGGAGACGACGTTTTGGGGCCCTTCCAGATGCCGCCATTTTGAGGCACCTTCTGGAAGCCGCCATTTTGGGACCCTTTGAGGAGATGCCATTTTAGGGCCTTCCCGGAAGTCGCCATTTTGAGGCCGTTCCGGACGCCGCCATTTTGGGGCCCCTTTTCCTTGGGCTGCCCCAAGGAATGGCCATTTTGGGGGGGGGGGGGGTGTCCTCCCCCCCCTTCACCGGAATCCGCCTGGTTTTAGAAGCGGGTTAAAAAAAGAAGAAAAAAGGTGGAAAAAGAAAAAAA
>NW_020456203.1:9986-11491 GCF_003342845.1 Nothoprocta perdicaria | reverse complement strand
ACTAGAACACTCTTGCTGAAGAGAGGGCATGAGGGAGGCGCATYGGAAAACTGAATGAATTGGAATTTATTTTTCTTGAAAAGTCTCTCCTAACTTCTCAATGTCTTCTGTTCTTTTAGACAATCTCACATGACTGGAGGAAATAATGTCCAACAGCAGCTCCCTCAACAAGTTCCTCCTCCTGGCATTTGCAGTCACGCGGGAGCTGCAGCTCTTGCACTTCTCGCTCTTCCTGGGCATCTACCTGGCTGCCCTCGTGGGCAATGGACTCATCATCACAGCTATAGCCTGCGACCACCGCCTCCACASCCCCATGTACTTCTTCCTCCTCAACCTCTCTGTCCTTGACCTTGGCTCCATCTCCACCACTSTCCCCAAATCCATGGCCAACTCCCTCTGGAACACCAGGGCCATTTCCTACTTGGGATGTGCTGCCCAGGTYTTAAGTTATTCCTTTCTCATGTCATCTGAGTATTCTCTCCTCACAGTCATGGCCTATGACCGCTTTGTGGCCATCTGCAGACCCCTGCACTATGGGAGCCTCCTGGGCAGCAGAGCTTGTGTCCAAATGGCAGCAGCTGCCTGGGCCGGTGGCTTTCTCAATGCTCTCCTGCACACTGGGAACACATTTTCCATTCCGTTGTGCCAGGGCAATGAGGTGGATCAGTTCTTCTGTGAGATCCCCCAGATCCTCAAGCTCTCCTGCTCACACTCCTATCTCAGGGAAGCTGGGCTTACTGGGCTTAGTGCCTCTTTATTCCTTGGTTGTTTCATTTTCATTGTTTGGTCGTATGTGCAGATCTTCAGAGCTGTGCTGAGAATCCCCTCTGAGCAGGGCCGCCACAAAGCCTTTTCCATGTGCCTCCCGCACCTGGCTGTGGTCTCCCTCGTTGTCAGCACTGGCATGTTTACCTACCTAAAGCCCTCCTCCATCTCCTTCCCAGTTCTAGATCTAGTAGTGACTGTTCTTTATTCAGTGGTGCCTCCAGTACTGAACCCCCTCATCTACAGCATGAGGAATAAGGAGCTCAAGATTGCCTTGAGGAAACTTTTCTCATGGACATTTTTCAGCAGTAGTAACATTTCCATCCCTCTCCAGAAATGACTCCAGTCACTTAACAGGACTGAGCATTATTCCTTGATGTTATTTTTATTATGGCATTTATTTGTAATAAAAAAAATTACCATGTTTCTACAGAAATACTTGCATTCATTCCACTTTGGCCAAGACAGCTCCTTCTTTCCTGGTACCCTGAATTGTATCAAATGCTCTATTRAGACTGGTACCCTCCCTGTGTCTCTCTAAGAATGTAGCTATCCCTACTGCACCTTTTCTTTCAAATCTGATATCTAAGAATCTGCTTAAGAAATTGCACCTCAGAAGGGCCTGCTGGACAGGCTTCTCTGTGAGTTCCAGGGCAAAAAGCTAATAATTGAGCAATACTCTTTTTAGAGACCAAGAGTTGGATTTGGGATTTCTCCACCGTTGTTTAGCCTTGTCTAAC
>NW_020456203.1:3966-9232 GCF_003342845.1 Nothoprocta perdicaria | reverse complement strand
GTGCAGGTGTTGGCATCTCCAGCCCTATCTCCTTCCCTGTGACACCCGCCCCCCTCTCCGGAACAGGCCCAGGCAACACTGGGCCCAAGTCCCTTGCCATAACAGGCCCTGCCACAACAGGAACAGTGACTAGAACACCTGTGTTGTCACTACTGGGAAGAGTGTGTGCATAGAAGGGACAGTGGGTGGCACCACCAGTCCTGGGGCAAGTACCACCAATGGAAGTGCTGTCCTTTGTGGGACAGGGGTCTGGGGCAGCTGGGATCGATTTTTGCACCCTCAGGAACGGAGATGACATCTCTGGGACAGGGTCTGGCACTGTGAGGAGACGGAGAAGCTCCAGGACAGGGGCTGGAATCTCTGGGTCAGGGCCTCCTCACCAGGAGAGATGCTGTCTGCAGCAGCACAGGACAAGCCCCTCCTGGCCAGACCTGGCACTGCTGGTGCCTCCTCACCAGGTAGCTGTGACAGAATCACAGAATCACAGAATGATGGAGTTTGGAAGGGACCTCTAGAGATCATCTAGTGCACTCCCCCTCCTCTAGCAAGGACATCTAGAGCATGTGGCACAGGGTGGCATCTAGGTGGGTTTGGAAGATCTCCAGAGAAGGAGACTCCACAACCTCCATGGGCAGCCTGTTCCAGGGCTCTTTCATCCTCACAGTAAAGAAGTTCTTCCTCATACGGAGATGGAACTTCCTGTGTTTCAACTTACACCCATTTCCCCTTGTCCTATCACTGGCCAGCACTGAGAAGAGCTTGGCCCCCTCCTCCCTACATTCCCCCTTCATGTATTTATACATATTGATTAGATCCCCTCTCAGCCTTCTTTTCTCCAGAGAAAACAGGCCCAAGTCACTCAGTCTCTCCTCGTACCATAGATGCTCCATTCCCTTTATCATCTGTGTTGCYYTCCACTGGAAACTCCCTAGAAGCTCCACATCCCTCTTGTACTGGAGAGCCCAGAGCTGTTCACAATACTCCAGATTTGGCCTCACCAGAGCTGAGCAAACAGGCACGCTTGCTTACCTGAAGCCCCCCTGGTTCTCCTCCCCATCTCTGGTTCTGGTAGTGGCTCTTCTGTATGCAGTGGTGCCTCCAGCACTGAAGCCCCTCATTTACAGCATGAGGAACAAGGWGATCAAGGATGTCCTGAGGAAACTGACTTTGTGGACATTTTTCASTACTGATAAAATTGCCATTTYYCTCCACAATKRCACTTTCYGTAYCCCATCTCGATTGAGCACTGTTTCTTCATGTTATTTTTATTGGGGCTTTTATTAGTAATAATAATGCTTGGCATGTTGCTACACGAGTCCTTGGATTGTTAGTACTCTTTCTGAGACTGCTTTCTCTCACCTGGTCCATTAAACTGTGTCTAACGGTGGATCAGGATTGGCTCCCTAATGGGCTCCTGTGTACTAATAAAGGTTCTACCCAGTGCACTGCCTGAAGGCTGAGCTTCCTCCACAGCTGGTGTTAATAATATGCCCAAGAACCTGCACTCTAGAAGAGCCTGCTGAGCAGCTTTCTCCATGGCTTCAGAATTAAAAAACTCATCATCTTGTAATGATCTCTTTAGAGAACACAGGGTGGATTTGGGAATAACTTACCAGGGACCAGGAATAGTGTAGAGGTTGAGTGGTCCTGCATTTACATTGCCAGAGCCATGCCACATGTTAAAGCACAGGGTCAGATTCCTGTCTTTCTGCAGGGAAGCTGGAGATGCCAGGAGAGCAGTGAGTGGAGCCTCCCAAGGGGAGAGGTCCTCCATGGTGGAGGCACCTAAAGGTGAAGCACTAAACCCAGATATGTGGGGGCAAGGCAGAGCTCTGCAATATCAGGGGAAGCAGGGAGGGCACAGCAGGCACAGGGGATGGACACTGGAGAGACTTACGCTCGGAAATACCAGGGGCAGGTTGTAGAAGGACCTGGACACAACCAGTGCCCTCCGAAATGTCCATAGCTCCCCACAGCACCTGACACATCCACAGACTCCTGGAGGAATTCGAGGCCACAAACCCCATTTGGCTGAGTCTGCTTCCCACCTTGAGCAGAAAAGCAGCAGTGGAGACACCTCCTGATCCCTGTGTGCCCAACTGCCCATTTGCTCTGCGAAGCAGCACCATGAGCTCAGGGTCTTGTGGGGAGAGCAGGGCAGGGAACTGTGTGAACAGCCAGCAGAACCAGAGGAGAGGTTGTTGAGATGAGAAGGAAGTGAAACTGGGCACAGAAGGATCTTGGAGAGAAAAATGCTGACGTTGAACACAAGACAATATTCAGACTGTGGGTCCACTACAGCGAGCTCATGGTGCAGAGGCAGACAACCCTGCTGGGCTGGCCCACCACACAGCCTGGGAATCAGATGAAAAAGGATGAATGTTTCCCATCCTCCTAGCTCACAGTGGCATCAACCCTCCTGAAGGGCGGCACTGAATATAAGGCTGAGATCCCTTGGARGGGCCTGCATTGAAGGAAGCAGGGCCCAGGAGCCACATCACTTTGCTGCTGTCTCTCAGCATTTGTCCCCATCTCACATCCTTGAGACAATCTCCCCGACTCTGCATGCTGCCCATTGCTCCAAAGGCCCCATTCAGAGCAGGCTCCATGCCCAGATGGACGACTGTGTGTGCAGCTGTGAGCCCTGGGAGGTTGAGCCCGCTCCTGCTCCACAGGGCTGGTAGGGAGCATTCAGAGATGGTGCTGGGGCTGTCTATCGGGCCAGTAGAACATCCTCCTCCCATGGGGACCTTCAAGCAGGGTCTCTGACAACAACGTTCAAGCCCAGACTACTTTTCTGTTGTTTTTTTTTTTTTTTTTTTGAAAGGAAGAGAGAGGAACAAGTGGCCTTGGACACTCTTTCTAGCCCCAGCCCCTCACAGCAGCCATTCCCAGCACTGCACATTGCCCATGGTCCCAGGAGGGCTCCTGTTGGAAGGTATCCAGCTCTGTGTGCCTGCTGAGGACAGCAGCTCTATGGGCGCATAGCTGCCCTGCCTGGGCTCTGTGTGGGCCCCGAGCCCAGCAGAGCCATCAGCACGGCCTTATGCTGAGCCCCGGGGGACAGGAGCAGGAGTGCTCAGGGTCTGGGCACTGGTGGGAGGCCACTGGGCAGGCAGTGCTCCCTGAGGGCTCTCATGGGAACCCTGCTGAGCAGATGGTTCTCTTCCCCTGCTCACACCGTGTGCTGGGTCGTGCCTGCACAGGAGCCATGTGCAGGGCAGCAGAGCTGGGCCTGGGCAGGAATGGAGTGCAAATGAGAGCCATGCTGCTCCAGAAGGTCCTGTTGGTTGTGGAAGGGGACTCAGTGCTGCTAGTGGGGCTGGGGTGTCTTTCAGGGCTGCAGCCAGCGGCACCACCTGCCAGGTCTCCCAGACCCAGCACAGAGAGTTGGTGCCAAGCTCTGCAGCTCCCAGTGTCCCCTCTCTCATGCCACCCTCAGGAGCACCCCCAGGTGTGTCACCTCCTGCCTGAAGGCAGAAAGGAGCAGCTGGAGCTTCTCGTCTCAGCCCTTCTGACCCAAGTTCTGCCCTGGTGTCATCTTATGTCTGCACACACTCTCTTCTAAGGGTAAATCAAGTCCTGCAGAGCAGAGCTCTTCTGGAGCTGACCACCACAGGGTGCTGAGAGGAGCCATGACACTGCAGAAGCTCTCAGTCTGGAGGGGTCCTGGATCTGAACCCAGAGCAAGGGAGCTAGCTGTCAAGCTGTCACACTTCATTTGGAAGGAGACTGTTCCCATGTGCTTGAGCGGATGGTCATCAACCACTTGGCCAGGTGGATGAGGAGATTATTAAATTGGGAGTTACTCACTGGAGAAGAAGACTCCAGCAAGRGAGAGGAAGTGATGGCCTGGGATGGCAGGGAAAGGTGCAGGGGATGTGGACAAAGAAAGTCCCAGAGAGAGCCATGAGGTGCAGGGAGCTCTGCCTAGATGGATGGACAGAGAGCCAGTGGGTAATGTAAGGGTGAGGATGAAAGGGCAGAGCTAGAGCCGTGGCCTTGTGTAGATCTCTGCTATGGAGGCCTGAAGAAGTGCAGTCTCTGCAAGGCCTGGCAGCACAGAGCTGGGGGGAAGAAACTTCATTCTTGCTCCCCTACCAGCAGCTCCTAAGCGGGCTCTGAAACTGGGACCAGAGCTTGGAGGTAAGGATGTGGGGATGGGTGTCCCCATGGAGATGGCCAGGACATTGTGATGGAGCCCACATGGTCACCACCAAGGCATCAGGATGGGGGTCCCCATGGCGACCACTAGGGCTTTGTGATGGCAGTGGCATCATGTTCACAAGGCCACTGTGAGGGAGTGGTCTCCATGGTGACCAAGCCCTTGTTGGGAGCACAGACCTCAGGGTCCCCACTCTGAGGACAGCAATTCTATTAGGATGGAGCAGCTCCCCTTGGTGCCAGTGTCAGGTCCCCACGAGAAGATCCTGAACATGGACAAGGAGCGGCAGGTGACACCTGCTCCCAGCCCTCAGATGGGTTCTCAGGCTGGCAGAAGAGCAGGAGCAAGGTGATCAGTGGGGCTGAAGGGAGAGGTGGGCAGCAGAGATGGCACCAACACAGAGAGCACGAGGATTGTGAGGTAGGGGAGCTAGACTGACGTAGGCAGGAGCTCTTGTGGGGAGGACTTTTTTATTCCTGGCCCTGGGCATTATCTCAGGGAAAACACCAATCCGAGTGCTCCCAGGGACACCTGGACTCAAGGAGCTCTGTGCTGAGCACAGGCAGGACAGGGCCCGAAACAGCCTCAACCTCAACCCTTCTGTGATTCTGTGACCTTGCAGGCAAGTGAGAGTCACAAGCCATGACCCCAGAGACATTTATCTGCGATGTGTCCCATCCCGCTGTGAGTTCAGCTCCTGCATGTGCCCAATGCTCATTTCCTCTGGGGGCTCAGGAGCTCAGTGCCATGGAAATGGCAAAGTTGCAGAAGAAGCAGAGACATTTCCCTCATGCTCTGCCAAGCCATTCCCTCCCTTTACTGCACTTTCCATCCCATCTTGGATGCTGGCAGCCCAGCTCTGCACTCTGCCACATCTGTCTTTCCCTCTTCCATCTTTTAGGATGCTGTCCCTTTTGCTGACTCCTCCATTCTGCTTAGAGATGGCCTTTCCTAACTAGAGATGGTCTTGCCTAGCTTTCCAAACACTTTTCACAGAATCACAGAATCACAGAATATTCAAGGTTGGAAGGGACCTCTAGAGATCATCTAGTCCAATCTTCCTGCTCAAGCAGGCACACCTAGAGCATGTGGCACAGGGTG
>NW_020456203.1:0-1936 GCF_003342845.1 Nothoprocta perdicaria | reverse complement strand
AAGTTGGCTCTCTTGAAGTCCAGGGTAGCTATCCTACTTCTCGCCCCACCTCCTCCACAGGTAAATGTTAGGTTTGGAGTTATATGCCAAAGATTACAGTTCGGGTTTAGGGATTACGTTTAGATTTAGGTAGGGGTTATCGTTTTGCAAGTTCTTGTGGAAAGCTGCAAGCAGGAACCTTGCACATCATCTCTAGTCACGGGTCACACATAAATTATGAATAAATGAATTAGACCTCTAAAAGCCTGCTCCACCTACCAGTCACGATTACTCTTAGGCAGGGGAAGACAGCAAGACAAGAAAACACACGACTCTTTTTAGAGATTTGTCTTCCAACACACCGAGCTTCAGCCTACATTCTCTGAACTCTCTACAGTCAGTTCTATCAACTTCCCTCTTCTCCCATTACATAAGCACTGATTGGGCTACATGCACTCCTGCCTCTCTGTTTATCACTCCTCACTAAATAAAGCCTTCTGGAAAGCTATTGCCCGATACTTTTAAAACACTATTATCAGATACTTAAGGCAAAGGAATTCTTCATTTACMCATATGTTTCAACTCTCAGAAATTGCACATCCATGGAACAATGACTTGACTTTCTCTTGCAATTCTGTGAAATTGTGATTCAGGAAGGACTATGTGGACCTCACAATTAAAAGCAAAGGAGCATTTCTAGTCTTCAAAATAAGCAGACAATATCGAGCACCAGAGGGTGCCAAAGAATAGATTTGTTCTTCCATTTCCACCTTACATGGCAAATGCTAAGGAAAAAATAGTCATCCAAGTCCAAGGAGGTCTGTGGCTTTGCGGAAGTAAGATTGTTATCTCTGCCTTGGTACGAAACACAGCTTAGATGTTTTTTATTACATACTTAGAATGGATAACCAATAGCCAATATTTTCCTCTATACAATATTTTACAAGATTTATTCTAGCTTTGCTTTTAGATACAGATTCCTAACTCATGACATTAGTTAGTTTTTCAAAAGGCCTACTCTGATCATAGTCTCTTTCCCCAAGCCATTATGGGCTKAGACCATAGAAAGCCAAAATTCACTAAATTGACAGCCAGCAAGCTGTGGAGGAAAGATGGAGGTGAGATTTCAGGCACAGGAGGAATGGAGGTGTTCTTTGGCAATACATCATGAGTTCCTTTCCCTACCAAACCTACTTCTTAATTTTGTATCTTGAAACTCAATCTCCCAAACTATACATCCAGTTATTTATTTATAAGTTGGCTAAAGAATCTAGCCAAGCAATTTACATTTCATTTATAAGGAAACATAACAAACTCYTTTTATTTGGTTGAAATACTTAAATACTCTTGAGTTTGAATAAAAAATAGGAGTTATTAGAATATCATAACTAATTAAGRCACTCAGCCTTTTAAATCAGACAGCCTTTTAGCATGCTTCTTTGTAATCTTCAGAACATCATCCCATCTGTTGCCAAGCTTTACACCTATGAAGAATAAAATTTCCAGTAAAAATGCCAGGTGCAATGGAGTTTCACTCTCCCCCAGGGCCAGACGTGCTGGAAAGCAGCTCCACAGGGAGGGACCTGGGAGTCCTGGTTGACACCCAGTTCACCATGAGGCAGCAGTGCCCTCGTGGCCAATGGGATCCTGGCTGCAGCAGGAGGAGAGTGGCCAGCAGCTGCAGGGAGGGGATCCTGCCCCTCTGCTCAGCTCTGCTCAGCCCACACCTGCAGGCTGGGGAGCACCTCTGGGCTCCTCAGTGCCACAGGGATGGGGAACCTCTAGACAGGGTCCAGCACAGAGCAAGGAAGACAATGAAGGGACTGGAGCACCAGGCTGCCTGCAGCCCCCCATGCCAGCCCCTCTCTGCAGCACAGCRCAGCAGTCCCTGCCCTTGGCCTCCTCCTGCAGGGAGGCAGCAGCCTGCCCTCAGCTCAGCTGCCTCCAAGCACCTTCC
>NW_020456202.1:13792-15037 GCF_003342845.1 Nothoprocta perdicaria | reverse complement strand
GCAGAGCCCCTCCTGGCACCCAAGGGTTCCCCCGAGGGGGCAGCTCCATGTGCGCCCTCAGCACACAGGTGCTGCCCAGCCCAGCGCGGGGCTCCGGGCAGCACCCCGAGGTGCCCCCGCATCCCGGGTGTCCTCGGGGCCTCCTCACCTCTCGCTCTGCCTCCTCGTGGTAGCGGGCCGTCTCCAGCAGCTCCTGGAGCTGYTTCTGCACCAGCTCCTTGCTGAGGGACGCCCCGAGCGTCGTCCCGATGCACTTGTAGAGGAAGTTCTGCGGGAGCGGGAGAAACGGTGAGGCCCCAAGGCACCCCGAGGAGCAGCCCCGGGCCGGGAGGATCCCTAGGGATCCCCCAGTGCAGCCCCTGCTCCAGGGGGACACCCAGGCGCATCCCAGCGGGATGGAGATCTCCAAAGCGGGAGGCTCCCCAGCCTCCCTGGGCAGCCCRTTCCCGGCTCYGTCACCCTCCCTATCCTGAAATTTTTSCTTAAATTCCCAGGGAACTTTTGGGGCTTCCATTTGGGGCCGTTTCCTCCAGTTCTATCTCTGGCCCCACAGCAAAGAGGCCACCCCGTCCTCCTCACTGCTCCCTTGGGGTGTCCATGGACACTGCCCAGGTCCCCCCTCAGCCTCCTCTTCCTCGGGCTGAGCAGCCCCAGCTCTCCCAGCCCTTCCTCGCGGGGCGGATGCTCCAAGTCCCTCATCATCCTCATCACCCTGGATTCTCCCCAGCCGCTCCACATCCCTCACGGAATGGGGAGCCAGGGCCGGACAGAGGCTCCTGTCCCTACGCACCCGGACAAGACCCCTGGTCCCCCCTCAGGTTTTGGCCTGGAGGCGCCGTCACCTTCTCGGGCACGAGGCCGTTGTAGCTGCTCAGCTGCCTGCACATCTCCGTGCCCAGCTGCCCGATCCACGCGTTATCGGCCACCGCCGCCAGCGTCTCCTGCAGGAACTGCGGGACAAAGAGCCCTCGCCAGGGGACATCTGGGCAAAGCTGCTTCCAGGGGCCTCGGGAGCCTCGGGATGGAGAGCAGGAGCAAGGAGACGCGGGCAGGGGCCATTCCTGCCCCTTGGATGCAGCTCGTGCTGCATCCTTGTGCATGACCACGTCCTTGCCCCAGGTCCCTGGGTTCCTGCCCCAGTTCCCTGGGTTCTTGCCCCGGGTCCCCAGGTCTTGCCCCAGGTCCCCAGGTCCCCAGGTCTTGCCCATGGCCCCTGGTCCCTGTCCCAGGTCCCCAGGCCCTTCC
>NW_020456202.1:6803-9947 GCF_003342845.1 Nothoprocta perdicaria | reverse complement strand
GTCCTTGCCCCAGGTCCCTGGGTTCCTGCCCCAGTTCCCTGGGTTCTTGCCCCGGGTCCCCAGGTCTTGCCCCAGGTCCCCAGGTCCCCAGGTCTTGCCCATGGCCCCTGGTCCCTGTCCCAGGTCCCCAGGCCCTTCCTCAGGTCCCCACATTCTTGCCCCAGGTCGCAAGGTCCTTGTCCCAGGTCCCCAGGCCTTGCCCCAGGCCCCCAGGTCCCTGTCCCTGTTCTGCAGGCCCTTCCCCAGGTCCTTGTCCCAGATCCCCAGGCCCTTCCCCAGGTCCCCAGGCCTTGCTCCAGGTCCTCAGGCCTTGGGCCAGTCCCCAGGCCCTTCCCCAGGTCCCCAGATTCTTGCCCCAGGTCCCCAGGTCCTTGCCCCAGGTCCTTGTCTAAGGTCCCCAGGTCCCCAGGTCTTGCCCTAGGCCATTCCCCAGGTCCCTGTCCCTGGTCCCCAGGCCCTTCCCCAGGCCCTTCCCCAGGTCCTTCCCCAGGTCCCCGGGTCTTGCCCCAGGCCCCTAGTCCTTGTCCCTGGTCCCCAGGCCCTTCCCCAGGTCCCTGGGTTCTTGTCCCAGCTCCCCAGGCCCTTCCTCAGGTCCCCAGATTCTTTCCCCAGGTCCCCAGGTCCTTGTCCCAGGTCCCCAGGTACCTGTCCCTCATTCCCCAGGCCCTTCCCCAGGTCCCCAGATTCTTGCACCAGGTTGCCAGGTCCTTGTCCCAGGTCCCCAGGTCCTTCCCCAGGTCCTCAGCCCCTTCCCCATGTCCCTACGCCTTGCCCCAGGCCCCCAGGTCCTTGTCTAAGGTCCCCAGGTCCCCAGGTCTTGCCCTAGGCCCTTCCCCAGGTCCCTGTCCCTGGTCCCAGGCCCTTCCCCAGGTCCCTGTCCCTTGTCCCCAGGCCCTTCCCCAGGTCCTTGTCCCTGGTCCCAGGCCCTTCCCCAGGTCCCCAGGCCTTGTCCCAGGTCACCAGGTCCTTGTTCCAGATCTCCAGCCCCTTCTCCAGGTCCCTGGGTTCTTGTCCCAGCTCCCCAGATCCTTCCCCAGGTCCCCAGATTCTTGCCCCAGGTCACCAGGTCCTTGCCCCAGGTTGCCAGGTCCTTGTCCCAGGTCCCCAGCCCCTTCCCCAGGTCCCCAGATTCTTGCCCCAGGTCCCCAGGTCCTTCCCCACATCCTGCTCTGCCCCACGGCCGTTCCCCGCTCCCAAATTTGCGCAATCTGTCCCCAGTTGGTGCAATTTGTGCCCAGTTGGTGGGGCTGCTCTCCTGCACTGCAGCCTGCGCGCAGGCGACGCGGCCGGCTCGGAGGAGCAGGACGAGCCCTGCCCAGGTCTAATTGCCTCTCCGTGGCCCATTTCCAGGCTCCCCAATTAAGCAGGGAGACCCCCCCGGGACCGGCGTTCTCGAACCCAAAGAGCCCGAAAGCTCCTTTTAACTCTCCCCGCAGACGACGCCTGCATTAACCCACATCTGCATTTCCAAAGTGACGGGAACCAAAAACGTGACAGCAAAAGCCGGACGCTCCCGGACCTTGCAGCCGGGGCGAGGAGAAGCCCCTGGCTCCGCAAGGCCCGCGCTGCAGGCGCTGCGACCCGCAGGCGCTGCCGCAGCCTGCGCGCTGGGAACCGACGCTGCGGTCGCCTGCGCTTGCCTTTCTCTAGCTCTTATCACAGAGCCATAAAATCAGAGAGTCATAAATTCATGGAATCATAGCATGCTTTAAGTTGGAAGGGACCTCAGGTGTGCAACCCCCTGCACACGCAGGGTCACCCAGAGCACCTTTCCCAGGGCTGCATCCAAGCGGGTTTGGAAGATCTCCAAWGRAGGAGACTCCACAACCTCCCTGTGCAGCCCGTGAACTCCCCAGCGCTCCTACCTGGAGCAGCATCTCCTCCCACTCCTTCTGGCACAGGGATTTCTCCGTGTTCTCTGGAAGAAAGCACCGTTTTGCCCTCGGCTCGCATCCTCACGACGCGCAGCGCGGGCTGAGAGGCCAAAGCACGCTGCGGACGCGYGCAGCCCCATCTGAACAAGGGTCTCCATGCAGCAAAGCCCCCCCGGAGCAGCAGCCCCTTCCCACCTTCCAGGTGCTCGAGCAGGGCAGGGAGCCTCTGGCCCCAGAGCTGCTGCAGCGCGGGGTGGACGCTGCAGCGCAGCGCGCCCAGCAGGCGCAGGGCGGCCGGCCCGCGGCAGTCGCCCGCGTACGGCTGCGAGGAGACGACCTGCGGATTGGGAAAGGCCTCAATGCAAAGGAAAGGGCAGAACACGCAGCCAAACACCCGGATTGCACCCCGGGAATGGAGCCTCTGCGCCAGCGGAGCAGCCGCCGCCGCCTCTCGCTGCGGCTGCTGCCACGGCAGAGCTGACAGGACAGCAGCAATSCGTGCCCGGGAGGAAGAGGAGGCCTCCTGCTCTTCCTCCAGGCGGAGGAGCCGCTTTTCCCAAGCCCTGCAGCCACGGCGGGAAGCGGCCGCGACGGCGACRCGCTCGCGGAGGAGCCGCCGTCTCCGTAACCGACACGGGGACGGTCGCACGGGGAGCGGGACGCGCCGAAACAGGAGCGCGCGGAGCCCGACCCAGATCCGGAGCCCGACACAGATCCGGAGCCCAACCCAGATCCGGAGGCCGACCCAGATCCAGAGGCCGACCCAGATCCAGAGGCTGACCCAGATCCAGAGGCCGACCCAGATCCGGAGGCCGACCCAGATCCCGAGGCCGACCCAGACGCGGAGGCCAGCAGCCCTCCGGGGAGCAGGGGGAGGCAGCGGGACGGGGACAGCGCTCGCCCTGCCTGCGGGACCCCCTTTCTGTTCCCAGGGGCACGGCGGAGGCGCCGGCTCCGCGGGGCCGGTGACAAAGCCAGCGCCRTCCCCAGGCCACTTACCAGCAGTCGCGTCGTCAGAGCGTAGGGCGAAGGCAGATTTGCTGCAAAAAGAGGGGAAAAAAGGCGTTAGGGGCTGTCGGCGAGCACGGCGCGGCCGCCGCGGAGGCCGGCACGAACCGTTGAGGTCGCAGCGGACGAGGGCCGCGTCTTCGCCCTCCTCCTGCCTCTTGGCGGCCAAGTGCACGAGGCTCTTGCAGAGCGGGGCCAGGGCGTTGGTGAAGGGCACGGGCGTCACGAACTGCAGCAGGAAGGGCCACAGCACCTGGCGGCG
>NW_020456202.1:4433-5725 GCF_003342845.1 Nothoprocta perdicaria | reverse complement strand
CCCTTGGAAAAGGGCCCCCTGGGAATGCCCTTGGAAAAGGACCCATGGGAATGCCCTTGGAAAAGGGCCCCTTGGAAACTCCCTTGGAAAAGGAGCCATGGGAATGTCTTTAGAAAAGGGCCCCTTGGAAACTCCATTGGAAAAGGACCCATGGGAATGCCCTTGGAAAAGGGCCCCTTGGAAACTGCATTGGAAAAGGGCCCCTTGGGAATGCCCTTGTAAAAGGCCCCATGGGAATGCCCTTGGAAAAGGACCCATGGGAATGCCCTTGGAAAAGGGTCCATGGGAATGCCCAGGCTGGGGCATCCCGGTGCAGGGCTGCCTGCGGCACGGCTGGGGTCCCGCTGCCGGCAAAGGGCCGATGCAAGCGGGCACGGCTGGCACGACGCGCAGGGCTCGCGTGCGCCCAGGGAGCTGCGGGTGGCACCTCGTGTCCCGCGGGCACCGCCGCAGCGGCAGCGCTGCGCCACGGGCACGACGGGACGGCAGCGAAGCAGGGGGCTGCAGCAGCAGCGCCTGCGGGGGGCATGCAGCATGGATGCCAGGGCCGAGTGCATGGGCACACGGCAGCACCCCGGGCCCTGCAGCGCCCGCAGCAGGGTGCATGGGGCAAGTGCATGGCAGCCTCACCGCATCCGAGGGCACTGCAGGTTCCCCGTGCACCGCAGGTTCCCCGTGCACCCCGGGCCCTGCAGCGCCTGCAGCACGGTGCATGGGGCAAGCGCGCAGGATCCTCACCGTGTCTGAGGGCAGCGCGGGCTGCCCATGCACCCTGGGCCCTGCAGCGCCTGCAGCAGGGTGCATGGGGCAAGCACACAGGGTGCACGGGAGCCTCACCGCATCCGAGGGCACTGCAGGCTCCCCGTGCACCCCGGGCCCTGCAGCGCCCGCAGCATGGTGCATGGGGCAAGCACACAGGGTGCACGGGAGCCTCACCGCATCCGAGGGCAGCACGGGCTGCCCGTGCACCCCGGGCCCTGCAGTGCCCGCAGCAGGGTGCATGGGGCAAGTGCATGGGAGCTCACCGCGTCCGAGGGCACCGCGGGCTGCCCGTGCACCCTGGGCCCTGCAGTGCCCGCAGCAGGGTGCATGGGGCAAGCACGCAGGCTGCACAGGGGCCTCACCGCGTCCGAGGGCACTGCAGGCTCCCCATGCACCCTGGGCCATGCAGTGCCCGCAGCAGGGTGCATGGGGCAAGTGCATGGGAGCTCACCGCATTTGAGGGCACTGCAGGCTCCCCGTGCACCCCAGGCCACGCAGCGCCCGCAGCATGGTGCATGGGGCAAGCACAC
>NW_020456202.1:2936-4260 GCF_003342845.1 Nothoprocta perdicaria | reverse complement strand
GGGTGGCACCTCGTGTCCCGCGGGCACCGCCGCAGCGGCAGCGCTGCGCCACGGGCACGACGGGACGGCAGCGAAGCAGGGGGCTGCAGCAGCAGCGCCTGCGGGGGGCATGCAGCATGGATGCCAGGGCCGAGTGCATGGGCACACGGCAGCACCCCGGGCCCTGCAGTGCCCGCAGCAGGGTGCATGGGGCAAGTGCATGGCAGCCTCACCGCATCCGAGGGCACTGCAGGTTCCCCGTGCACCCTGGGCCCTGCAGCGCCCGCAGCACGGTGCATGGGGCAAGCACGCAGGGCGCGCGGGAGCCTCACCACATCCGAGGGCAGCACGGGCTCCCCATGCACCCCAGGCCACACAGCGCCCGCAGCAGGGTGCATGGGGCAAGCACACAGGGTGCACGGGAGCCTCACCGCATCCGAGGGCAGCGCGGGCTGCCCGTGCACCCTGGGCCCTGCAGCGCCCGCAGCACGGTGCATGGGGCAAGTGCATGGGAGCTCACCGCATTTGAGGGCACTGCAGGCTCCCCGTGCACCCTGCGCTCTGCAGTGCCCGCAGTATGGTGCATGGGGCAAGCACGCAGGGTGCACGGGAACCTCACCGCATCCGAGGGCACTGCAGGCTCCCCCTGCACCCTGGGCCCTGCAGCGCCCACAGCAGGGTGCATGGGGCAAGCACACAGGGTGCACGGGAGCCTCACCGCATCCGAGGGCAGCGCGGGCTGCCCGTGCACCCTGGGCCCTGCAGCACCCGCAGCAGGGTGCATGGGGCAAGTGCATGGAAGCTCACCGCATTTGAGGGCAACACGGGCTGCCCGTGCACCCCGGGCCCTGCAGCGCCCGCAGCATGGTGCATGGGGCAAGTGCACGGGAGCTCACCGCGTCCGAGGGCACCGCGGGCTGCCCATGCACCCCAGGCCACGCAGCGCCCACAGCAGGGTGCATGGGGCAAGCACACGGGGTGCACAGGAGCCTCACCGCATCCGAGGGCACTGCAGGCTGCCCGTGCACCCTGGGCCCTGCAGCGCCCGCAGCAGGGTGCATGGGGCAAGTGCATGGGAGCCTCACCGCATCCGAGGGCACTGCAGGCTCCCCGTGCACCCCGGGCCCTGCAGCGCCCGCAGCAGGGTGCATGGGGCAAGTGCACGGGAGCTCACCGCATCCGAGGGCACCGCGGGCTCCCCGTGCGCCCCAGGCCCTGCAGCGCCCGCAGCACGGTGCATGGGGCAAGCGCGCGGGATCCTCACCGTGTCCGAGGGCAGCGCGCACTGGCGCACGAGGTACTCGAGCAGGGCCTCGCCGCCGGGCTGCTCCAGGTAGCCGTGGGG
>NW_020456202.1:0-1121 GCF_003342845.1 Nothoprocta perdicaria | reverse complement strand
AGGCCCCGAGGTCCTGCCCGGCCTCCAGCCTTCCCGGCAGGAACGCGCCGGCCTCCCGCTCCGAGCGCCCCGCGGCGGCAGCGCTCACCCAGCACGGTGAAGCACCGCAGAACCTCCGTGTGGTTTTTGGCGCTCGTGGGCACAGCCGGCTCGGCCGGGGCACAGACCTGCGGAGACACCGCGGTGAGCGAGCGCAGAGCGGGCGCCGGGCGGCGCGTCCCGGCGCTCCGGAGCCGATCCGCGTCGGCACGGGCGACGTGGGGACGYGCGGAGCGAGCGGCCTCCAGCCTCCCGAGCCCCGCGCCGGACTCAGGTCCRGGGAACGAGGCCCGTGCGGGAGCTGCCGGCTCCGGCTCCTGGCTCCGGCCCCTGCGCTGTTCCAATGCCCCCAGCGCCCGGGTGGCACTGCCCTCCGTGCCGCTCTCCAGGCTAAATCACCATTTGGGCTCCCTAGTTTAGTTAAACCGGGGATTGGATCTGGGCACTGATGCCAGGAGAGGCTGCGGGCACGCGGAGCAGCCGTGGGCGCCGCGGTCCCRCGGGAGCTTCCCGCGGGCGCAGCGAGCTCCGCCGGCGAGCGATGCCAAGGGTGGCACCGCGGGGCGCAGCCCGAGCCTCCTGCTCCGCGATTCCTTGGGATGGGATGCGCAGGATGGAGCCCGAACCGCAGGGAACCAACGGGTTGTGCATCCCACCCCAGGCAGCCCCAGCTGGGGCGGCCTCCGCGCTGGAGGCTCCGGAACGCAGCCTCCCACCCCGGAGCCTCACCTGGGCATGCAGGGCGCCCAGCAGCGCGTCCAGCTGCGCCTCCAGGCTGCGGCTGCCGATGCCCACGGAGGCCTCCAGGATCTGGCAAAGACTCTGGCGGGCACCGGGGCGCCCGGTCAGCGGGGAAGGCGGCGGCGCCGGGCGCCGCGCCGCGARCCTCCGCTCACCTTGGAGATGCAGAAAGCCTCCGCGTGCTTCTTGTAGAGGCCGAGCACGCCAGGGATGAGCCTGGGCAGCTGCTCCTCCAGCTTCTCGGCGGGCAGCAGGTAGCTCATGGGCCCCAGGGCCTCCACCACGGCCAGGCGCAGCTGCAGGGCATGCAGAGGCGCATGGGCTCGGCGCGGCGCCGCGCC
>NW_020456201.1:3091-11687 GCF_003342845.1 Nothoprocta perdicaria | reverse complement strand
AAACAGCGGGTGCTGCTGCAGCGGGCGGCCCACGAGCCGACGGGTGCCCCGTTGTGGCCCTGTCACACACTCCACTCGCACTCACGCAACCCGAGTCTTCAGCTGCTTAAACAGCGGGTGCTGCTGCAGCGGGCGGCCCACGAACCGACGGGTGCCCCGTTGTGGCCCTGTCACACACTCCACTCACACTCACACCACCCGAGTCTTCAGCTGCTCAAACAGTGGGTGCTGCTGCAGCGGGTGTCCCACGAGCCAACGGGTGCCCCGTTGTGTGCCTGTCACACACTCACACTCACACTACCTGAGTCTTCAGCTGCTCAAACAGAGGGTGTCCCACGAGCCGACGGGTGCCCCGTTTTGTTCCTGTCGCACATTGCACTCACACTCACACCACCCAAGTCTTCAGCTGCTCAAACAGCGGGTGCTGCTGCAGCGGGCAGCCCACGAGCCGACGGGTGCCCCGTTTTGTTCCTGTCACACACTCCGCTCACACTCACACCACCCGAGTCTTCAGCTGCTCTAACAGATGATGGTCCACGAGCCGACTGGTGCCCCGTTGTGTCCCTGTCACACACTCCACTCACACTCACACCACCCGAGTCTTCACCTGCTCTCACAGCAGGGCGTTTCGCAGCGGGCTGCTCACAAACCATTCAGGGCCATTCGCTCCGTTATGCAGCTCACCTTGGTCATCTTCTGATCCTTGTCCGCTACCGCTACATCTCTGTCCAGGACGCAGGTCTCAGCTTCCCACCAGCCTCTCTCCAGCTCATCCAGGTCTCCCCTCTGCCTTCCTGCCAACACACCACACATTGAGACATTCCTTGTGCTCTTACCCAAGACTTTATACCACGCTGATGCCCTCAAACTTCTGGTGGTGTCACCCCTCAGCACTGCCTTCATGACACGYGAGAAGTTCTTCTCTGTGATTCCTGCCTGAAACCCTAAGCCCTATCGCAGGAATGGCAGCACCTTCTGTCAGGAGGGAGAGTGGGTGGGTGCTGTCAGCACCCCTGGAAGAGCCAATCCAGGAGATCTATGGCCTGCCTGTGCCCCGTGAAATGTCCAGGTACAGGTAGTTCTTGGGGATGCTGACTGGCTTGRCAGGGGTGCTGGGCACGAGCATTACTCAAGTGATGCAAAGAGGTGCGGGGAGCAGATGCGCAGCAGGGCTGAGGAGGGAGCTGGGCACTCACTACCACTAGCTCTACTCGAGACGCTTGTCAGGACCCATCTCGAGCAAAACCATCTTCAGTTTYCTGGCCCACCTCCTTTTACCTCAGGCTACAATCAGCGCCCCTGCACCCCCAATCCCAAACCCAACCCCAGGCCTGCAGCTCTGGAGCCAGCGCCCTTCACTGCTGCGCTGGGCAGGGGTCGCACCGCACTGAGGAAAATTTGACCATTGGAGAAGCGCRTGGGAGAGACCTGGACTTGCCTTGCAGAGCAAAAATCAAGATGCTCTTGTCTGCCTGAACACCACAGCACAAATGACAGCAGCTCTGCTGTCCTAGCCCAGCCAGHGCAGATCTGCACGGGCGAGCTTTGCGCTCTGGCTGAAACCCTGGAAAYGGGAACCCAGGGAGAAGGTTGGGCCTCCAGTAGCAGAGCCACACTRAGCAGGGGGGCTCTGCTTTGGGAAGCCACGTGGCCAGCAATTGCTCCCACCCCATCATKTGACACAGSTCTGCACCTCTTATTCCTTTTTCTGTGTTTTTCACTGACAACTTCTTAACACAACCATGCCATAGGAAGAGGACTCACTCTGCACCCAGAACATGAAGTGTTTCTATTTGATTATGACAGCTGAGAAACTGTCTACTTAGGAGCTGGACACCCACTCCAAAGGAGAGGCACACGTGCCCAGACCAGCAACTCAGCCATCCCTGCTGTTTCAAGTCTGATTTTCCTTACTACTTTCCACCCTTATCCCTGTTTGCATGAAGATTATTGTAACTCCTGCCACAAAATAGGTATTGGTACAGAAGGCTCTTGAGTTAAGGCACAACGTGGAGGTGGAAACATCTTGCAGTGGTTTGCTTTTGGCTTTCCAGCTTTCTGCAGACACAGCCAGGACCCCCTTTTAGGATCAAGCTCACACCAGCTGCTCTGGCTCAGTCTTCCCAGGGCCAGGCTTGCGCCTTCTCTGTGTTGTGAACCAGCCAAGCACTGCCCTTCAGCTTTGATGGAGAGGCAAAGGGGTAACAACCACAGCTGCTGAGTTCCACCAGCCCCATCCACATGGAGGGAAGGAGGGAAGCAGGAAGTCTTGTGGAGGCAGAGGCAGTAGCCTTGCTTTGCTAAAATGGGCAGGACAGTCTTGCTTTACCTACACTACCTACCTATGGAAGGGATGTATTTGCAAAAGTGTACATCAAGGACATCAAGGACAAAGCCTACCAGCCCAGAGCTGAGCAGGAATGGGGAAGGACACCTATCCAACCCCTACGGCCAGACTGTGAAGATCCCTCCCCCAAGGCACTGGGCTGCAGGAACACTTTAAGGCTGAGGCCCTTCTAAGTTCAGGGACAAGACAGACACTAGCACTGGTTGGCTCCTTGCATGGAGAGTCCCTCACACCCTCAAGCTGAAGAAATGCCCCAGCCCTTTATTGGTACAATAACAAACTCCATTTAGTTATTTATTTTACAAGCTGATCTCTTGAACAACCCCATCAGCTAACAGTGGATGAAATCATGGAGTTTACACAGGTGAATAAAATCAGCCAACTGAAGGCCAGCAGCTGCTGCCCCTCTGGTTTATTTTCTTACTATCTCCTTTAATGTGAGAGCAGCACAAGTTTAAAACATAACACCATAGGCTGGGGCAAAGCTCAGAGAAGTGAACAACTTTCCCATTCAGGTGTGGAGGTAGAAAAACCCTAGCATTGAGTGTGTGTGGGGATAAATAAAAAAACAAAACAAAAAACAGATCAAAAGGAATAGGGCCTTTATTTAAGTACAGCCTCTTCAAACAAAAAGAAAGAAGGGTACAAAGGTACATGACTTCCTGGTRGTRCTTTATTYTTCCCCTCCTTGCTCAGCCTTTTAAGGGCTTGGCCATCCTTGAAGACTCTTGGACACAGTGAATTCAGCTCTCAGGAAGCCCAGTCTCTATTCCAGTGCTCAGAAAAAGCATCACTAAGTTGTCAAGGGAGACAAAGTCAGCACAGAGAGTCCCTCCCATGCATAAAACCTTTTCACTCTCCTTCCTAGGGAGCTCAGGTCTAGGGTGCTTTGCTCAAGTGCCTCCCTCCCATGCACGTGGGACACTGCAGTGCTCTGGACTCAACATTCAGGTACAACCACCTAGAGCTACCACTGCTTGCACCCACCTCTGCTCCCCTCCCACCCCAAACACCATGGAGGGGGCAGGGGGTGACCAAGGAGGATTTCCTGCTAAACCATGAAGCATCTGGCAGGGGACCAGGTGGAAGTGACACTAAGCTCCACTGTTTTGAGACTTATTCCTCCCCTTTGCTCAGGCTGGCCCAGGCTTGGCCTGTTTGTTCCCTAAAAGGATGAGCAAGGCACCTGCTAAGGGGCAAGCCAACTCAGCTGGGCTTTTATGGAGCAGCTGCTCAGTGACAAAGGAATTCCTAATGGTGCCTTGTACCTGACCTGAAGACCATCTGGAAGAAGCTCCCGCTTCTAAGCAAGATGGCCCCAGCCTTTTCTACACCCTCTTGATAATGGGGATTTTAAGGGAAAGGCTTCATCACCACCTCCCTTGACCTTGATTTCATTTGACATCTAGACATGGAATAGCAAAGCCATGTCTGAAAACCTTGCACTTGCTCAGAAAACCTATTCCCCAGCTGACCAGTTCAGCAGGGAGAACCAAGACCACCATGTGAAATGGGGCAGCCCTGTGCAACCCTCAGGGGATGGCAGAGCACCCCTTGCACCTGAAGTCATTCTCTACAAGCTGTTCACACCAGCTATTCCCACAGTTACTGTATTTCAAGGGCTTAGTCATGCTTGTCCTGTTGCCACCTAAGATCCAAGTTGTTCACCCACCAGAGATGAAGCTCTAGGAGGGCACAAAGCTAACATGGGTTCCAGCACTCAGCCTAGTTCTAGGGAGATAAGACAGGCAGGGGCTGTGTCTGGTCCTTTTGGGGCTGGCATCTGCCCCAATTTATTGCCTTGTGTTCACCTGTTCTTCCCAGTTGTTGCCTGTGTTCTCAACCTCCAGCCAAGGGACACGAGGCAGCTTCTTGCTGGCAGTGCAGGGACACATCTTCAGGGATCTGGCCAAGTCCTGCCAAGGCACAGGCTCAGCCAAGGGGCCTCCCACTCGGCTCTCCCTCCTGCAGGCTGCTCAGCCAATACTCACATCCCCAGCAACCAGAGGCCCTGGCACTGGAGTTCGAAGGCCACCAAGTGTCACCTAGCTCCATAGAGCTGGCCCCGCAGCAGCAAAATGCTTCTCCCCAAGGGCCCAGGGCACAGTTGAGCCTGGGGAATCCCTGCAGCACACAGCTGATGGTGCAAGCACTGCAGGCCACATCTTCCAACACTCAAGATGAAGGCAGTGACTCAAATTATGCTGCAAACTTCTTGTCAAGTCTAGAGGACACACAAAGCACACATCAAGGCCTAGACACAATCCAAGCCTTTTACCTCAGTTTCACCTACAGCTTCTTCCAGCTTTCATACTTGGCAGGCACTATGGACACAACTCATAAATCCATCTGAGACCTCCCTGGACCTCCTGCCCACTCATGTCTCAGTGTTGAACTGAGAGAAGGGACTAAGGTTGCATACCCTCTTCACAGAGAACCTATACTCATAATTTTCAAGAGCCTTGCCAACAATTGGGACCCCAGAAGAGAAGTCAGCTTCTGCTCACCTCTAAAGCTAAGGGAGCACTGACAGACTGCAGTGCTTAGGCCTGCTGGCACATATGCCAGTAGCACCACTACTCTAGCAGCATTACCCTCATTTGTTGCAGATCCTTGCCTGGAAACCAACTCAACTGCATTTCATCTGTCCCCCTTCCAACAGATAATACCTAGAGCTAAGCAACAGAAGGAGATATATTTGCCTTCCTCCTCCACTCCCCCCAGTCAAGCACTAAATAGCCCTATACAAAATTCATAGTTGCTTGTGCATCTCTTCCACTTGCTTCCCATTCTGTACTCACGCACACCCTTGCCTTTTGACTTGTCACCACTTGCACCAAGTTTCCTGCATTGTCTCTTCTCCAGGAGAGCAGGATTTTAACTGTGCCTTACAGAGCCAGGGGATCCCAGGCTGCTCCCACTGCAGGTGCCGCCAGAACATCAGGAAACACAAGAGAACTCCATCATGAACCAGCTGCTTGTTGGGAGACACCCACAGAATAATCCACTCACTGAGCTGGTTAAGAGCCATCATGTCACATACGCACCCCCCAATACTGAGCCCATATGCTGATATACTGCCTCCCATGTAAGGCACAGGCTGCAGCCACRTGCAGAACCACTGCAAGCAGTAACTTCTCTCCAGCCTCCTCTTTTCYCTCCTTTCTCAGCTGACTCCAGTACACACTGGCAGGCTGAAATTGCCCTGCCCACCACCACCAGCCCTCTGCACCTGGGGGTTACAGGTTATGCTGATACAGAAAAGCTCAACACATCCACAGCCTCCTCAAAGTGCCCTTTTCAAAACTATGACCAGCCTCAATGAAACCCAGGTTACCCTCTGCATTAACAGGCACTATTTGTTTAACAGCACCATAAGGCAACTCCCCTTCTGACACTTAAAGGTCAGCTCAGGAGCTAGCTTAGGGTTTCATAATGTTTTTTCCATTTGCTGGGAGAAGGTTTCTAACCAACTTGTCCTAACAGACAGACACACAACCACCTTGGAGAAGCACTATCAGTGACACAGCTCTGCTTCTGTCCTCAGGAAGTTAGGTCCAGCTCCCTCTCACCTGACCATGTCACACCAGGGCACAGGGACAACCTGAGGACAAGAAATGAACACCAGGTTCTCCAACAACTCCACTCACTAGCTAGGCTGGGGAGGCAATTGCAGAGCTGCTCCCCTTGTAAAATGTCCATGTACTGGAAGAGAACTCCTTCCCACCTCCCACCCCAGTACATCCCTTAGCAGGCTGACCCTCAGTGACAGGACCCACCCCACCCATGTGCCCTCCCCTCCTCAACCTGAAGTCCCTGAAAACAAGACTTCTAATTTGGTATCATGGAAGTTATGACTTGGAGCCCATCCTCACTTTCTCTTCCCATTCCTTGGAAAAGGATCAAGGGATGCACTCACTGCCTCCTCTCCCCAAACCTGTCCCACCTGTAGCTTGATTTTTTGGCCTCCACTCATGGCAAGTTTTTGCACCAGTTCAAAGCCTAAATGCAACCCTCTTTTTTTGGATAAGTTTAAGTATTGAAGAAGAGTAATCTCAGCCATAACTCTGTAGCAGAGGTACAGTCCAACTACAGTTTCAAGCCTGCTTTAGCTAGGCTTGGAGGCAACCACAGCACAAAGATGTTAAATAGGAACATTCAATCTAGCATTTACATTAAGTCTCTTCCCTCTTTAGGCAGTATTTGGGGATCCCTCACTTTACTCACACATAACACTAGCTCTGCTCTGAGTTGCAGCCCTTGTTTCCCAGCTCTAGCTGTCTCATTACTCCTTCACATGTTTATAAAGAGATTTAGTTAACATGACCTTCACCATCCCCTCTGTGATAAGCTAACACACTCCTCAAGAGAAACTCCAGAGTACCAAGCTCCTGTAGTCTACAACATAGTAGCTTTACTTACTTGGGACTGGATTACCTAGACAATACACTAAACAATTTCATGTTTTGACATCCTTGCCTAGTTTAGGCAAGGTAGAAACCTTTTGGAGTTAAAACACTTCATATATGAAAGATGTTTTTTTAAAAAAATCACACTCACCTTATGTATGTTTTGAAGACCTTTGTTCTACTTTATTCTCCCCCCCTTGTTCAGGAAAAGGAACTCAAAAGATGTGCTTGAAAAACCTAAAAAACCAACACTTGGTTAGTGCTAGACCCCTTCCACCCCATATTTTCCTCTCCTGTCCCATTCACAGGCCTACAACCCTCACACCTGGGAATTACTGGGAGCCACCCAGCCCAACTAGAGGCTTCTGCAGCTGTAACACTGACTAGGTGGTTTGATTAGGGCAGACCATTTCTGATGCAGCCTTCCAAGAGTTTAAACAACATGAACAGAAACTTGAGATGATAGCCTTCCTTGTAAAAAGACAAACGCCAGGAGAAAAGCCTGACTCAGTCATTAAACATCCCCTCATATTTTAAGAAAACAGAAATCTTTGTGACAGATGAAAAGATAAACAGTTCTGATTATTTCAAAAGGCTATTGAACTACTTATTCTGTGTTCCTTCACTTAAAGTTTTTGCTACATGAAAATTTAAGTTAAGGAGAAAGAATAAACAAGAAATATTTTAACTATTTTGTATTAGGAATTAAAACATCTCACCTTCTGTAATTCAAAGTGAAGTCACAGGGGAGTTACAAAGCGAAGTTCTCATTGAGAACATAACCCTTAAAGTTCAAAAAGAAAAAGAGGATTAAAAAGCTTTTTCTTATAACACTGTCTTCAGATCTAGTATAATCACTTTTTCACAATCTAAATATCCACAGCAAAGGAGCCTTTGAAGTAGCTTAGAATCTTAGCTACCTTAAGAAATAAAAGCCCTGCATCTACTAACTTCAGCTCTTCTACTTTCTCTAATAATCAGCAAAAACAATAGAGAAACTTTTTTCTTTGCCTTAGTATGGCATTAACTGAAACCACAAAGAAAAGTTTACTGTTAACTTCAGGAAGCAGGAGAAGACCTCCTACCTATTAATAACTCCAGAAAACATCTATAAAACTTAGAGGAATTTTTGTCACACAAATAAAAATTTACTTGAAAAACAACATTAAGAAAACTCCAAAATGTTCCTAAAAAACAAAAAGGTGTAAGTTAAAAAAAACTTTAATATCATAACTTTTACAATGATTACTTATGATATAACACTATCCACAGTATCAAAATCAACAATAAAACCACCCTTACAAAAAAAAAAAACTTTAAACAGCAAAAAAACTCTCTTCTAAAAACCAACAAAAATAATAAAAATAAAAAACTATTGATTTTAACCAGGCCTCCAGGCCAGCTTAAATACAGGCACGTGGCCAATGGCCAGAGCAGAGGCGGGCAGAGGCCCCATGGGATTCTGGGTGGGAAGCCCCGGCTGAAGCTCGTTAGGGCAATTAGGGGCTCTCAGGGCCCTGTTCCTTGTATTCAAACACAATATGTTTTGTCTACGTTACAAATAAACAAAGCTTGATAATGGTTTTGTTCACGTAGGCACTTAGATCTGCTAAGCGTTTAGCCTTGCCTGCCCCCACAGGCCTTGGCTCCGGCGGCAGCGAGAGGCTCCCTCCAAGAGYCGCYCGCGGGCGATGGAGAGAGAGGAGCCTCCGGGAAGGCGCGAGCGGCCGCGCGTGGGGCCGCGCGACACGAGCAGCCAGCGCCCCGGCTGCTGCGCGCGGGGCCGGGCTGCCCGGCCGCGGCCGAGCGCTCCCAGCGCCGCACGTGGCGCCTGCGCGTT
>NW_020456201.1:0-2981 GCF_003342845.1 Nothoprocta perdicaria | reverse complement strand
CTGGGTGCTTTGGGCCCGGCCTTTGCTAACAGACCATTCAAGGGCATCAGTACTCATAGCAATAAAAACGCTAACTAAACTTGCACAAAAGAATAAAGCAGAAAGCAGCAGCTCCTCAGTCGTGCTATTTTCATTTAGTTTTTTTTTTTTTTGGCGTTTCGTTGGAAAACTTAAAGCCTGTTTTGTGTTTTGACAGATGCTTAAAGTCTTTACAGGCACTGCCTGCGCTGTCAGGAACTCGGTCACACCTGGAGGCCACAATTGCCCTGAGTGGCCGCAGCTGGGACCTGCCCCCACACCCGCCTCTGCCCATTCCCCCCCGGGCAGTATAAAAGCTGAGCCTTGGGGGGCTTGGTCCTTGTTTCTGGAGTGCTGAGTGTGTAATGGCTTCTGGGATTTTTTTGTTTGTTTTCAGAAAGTTTTATTTTGGACACTGCCTTGTTGGCTTTTTGTTTGTATTTTTGCTTTTTTTTTTTTTTTTTTTAATTTGGTAGTTGGTATTTTTAATGCGAATTTATTTGTTTCTTAGGTAGTCTTTTATTGTGATATTTTCTTACTTATTTTGTTGTGTGTTTATTTTGTTATGGTGGTTATAACTTAAGTATTTTTATGTAATGTTTGAGTAGTTTGTTGTGGAGCTTTTTAGGCTTACTTTATTCTAGGTTATTGCAGAGTAGTGTTTTAAGTTTGGGCTGCTGCCTTTAGAATAGATATCAGTATTGTTTTTTCAGGTCTTTCCTTGCTTTAATTTTGGTCCTTATTTGTAATAGTTAATTAACCTACTTTTTTTTTCTTCTGCAAGAAATGTTGAAGTTACAGTATTTAACTTCAGCTTTGGAGTTCTTTAATTGGCAGTTCTATACTTTCAGCCACTGTTTTTAATTTGTCTTATTCCTTATTTCATGTTTTTCACTGTCTTTTCCTATTTAAAGAAGTATTGAATATGTATGGAAGAGAATTTCAGTCTGTGTCTTGAAGAAAAACTATGAACATGTCATCACTTTTGGACTAGCCTTTTATACTGTATGAAGTTTTGGCAGGCAGCTGGTAGAAAGTTCAGGTTTCAATGACTTTTTTCTACTGTCTTGATTGGTTGTTTTAACTAATGGATAATGCTGATGTACTAGTTGATATTAGAGTGTTTGTGGTCCACCCACGTGATGATGGAAGTAACTTCAAAAAAGGGAAGGAAAAAGGTTAGTGGTTTACAAAAATCAAGAATCTTACAAGATTGTTTATTTCAGTTTTAATTCAAGTTCAGTTATGTATTGTACTTTTATAAAATATGCTTTTCAATTGCATATGTTTTTCTCAGTATGTTTAGGTAACAGAGGGGTTACTTAACATGTTAACTTAATTACCATTTTATGTAATAAGAGATATTGCTTAGTATTTGTTTGAGTTGATGTATGGAAGGTAATGGACCAAAAACATCTACAGTAACATGAGAATTAGATGAGAAAAGCAGAGGTAGAACTATCCCTGAAACCTAGTGCTCATGGGGGAAAAAAATGAAGTTGTTAAGAAGTGTTACAGGAAAAAAAGGCATGACTTAAAACAGAAGTCCTTGGAGGATCACCTTCAGGTGCACTAGGTAGGCCAACATAACTAAAACATGCTGATGTCCTTATTGCTTCCTGAGGTCATTAGGAGAGTGTTAATGTCTTAATTACAGGAGTTAAATGAGCATGAGGTAAGAGTATATCTGGTTTAGCCCTAAAAGGAGTAAGAAGTGAACAGTTAGGAGGGGGTCATCAACAGAGCCAAGGGTTTTGAGCTGACTTGAAGCCATGTGTTGCTCCATAGAGATGATGTAGATCTACTGCTACTGCAGTGAGTAAACTATAGAGGCTAGGAATGGCAACTGCATTGGTGCTGTGCTTAAGCTAACTCTATGCTAGCTTTATTACTGAATCCCTTTCCTAAGGAAAGGGTGCTGTGTACCATGAGTGAACTTTGGGGTTTTCTAATATAAGGTGTTGGATTATACCACTTCTGCTTGATACCTTTTATTTAAAACTAGAGTGATACTCTAATCTATCTGGATTAGTCCATCCACCTGGACTAGCCCAGCTAGTTTAGTCCAGGTGGACTGAAGTAAACCACCTAGATTAGCCTATCAAGTTAGTTTAGAACCATTAAACTTTGTGATTTCTAACTCCCTCCAGAAACACTTGGTTTTTTTTCTTGAAAAATACTAGGCTGTCAGGTGTAGGGCCTTCCTAGCAGGTTTCTTAACACAAAATGGAATACTTCAAGACAGTCTTGGTTTGCTTCCACATTTTTAAAGTAACAGTGCCTTGTGCTGCTGGTGTCCTCTTCATCTTTGGGGAATTGTTGGCTCTGCCTTCTGAACCCTTTGGAATGGGAGGTGGGAACCTGGTTTTGTACTCAAAGTCGAGTAAGGGGGAGAGAAGGTGCTGGGGACCTGCTCATGGGGAGCCCCTGAGAGCTCCAGCATAACCATATGGTTTCTCCAAGCTTGATATGGCTGTGGGGGGAAGTGGGAAGGAAGTAAGAAGGGAGCTCTTAGGCTGAGCCCTCAGCCTCGTGCTAGGGTCACCTGGTGTTTCCTGATTTTCTCCCAAAGCAACAGGTTTGAGCTGCTGGCGATGAAGAAATGGAGGCTGCCTGAATTTTGTACCAGGAAAAATGGAAGGAAATGAGGGTGACCCCCCTTAGATGTAACCCTTTCCCTGTAATGTGGAAGAGGAACTACTGGATCTTCCACCCTTGCAGGAGAGGCCAGGCTGTGGCAAGTACTAGCCATGTTAGTCCCTCTCTCTCTGTGTGTGAGAGAGTATGTGTGTGTAGGAAGGATTTTCTCCATTTTCTGGGTTGGGTTTTGACCTTTTTTGTGCTCTTTTGGAGCAGTTTCTGGAGCCTAGGAAGTGTACCCAGAGTTGCTTGCAATCTATTCACATGGGTGCTTGTGGCTCCTCAGAGGTGTCCCCTGTCCCAGCACTCCTCTGTCAGTCCCA
>NW_020456200.1:10404-11585 GCF_003342845.1 Nothoprocta perdicaria | reverse complement strand
GGGGTCGTGTGCATAGGGAGGGGGCGTGTGCAAAGGGTGGGGTGAATGAAACGGCTCTACGCAAACGGGTGGGGCGTGTGCAAGGGGGCGTGGCTGTGCACAGGATGTGCCTGTAGGGGCGGGGCCGTGTGCAAAGGGGGCGGGGCTCAACGAGTTCAATCGGGCAGGGCCACGTGGAGAGGGTGGGGCTGAGGGCAGTGAGCATGTCCGGGCCGTGGGAATTGGGGTGGGGCTTTGTGCAAGGGGGCGGGGCCGTGTGCAGTGGGGTGGGGCTTTGTGCAAGGGGGCGGGGCCCTGTGCAGCGGGGCACACCCGCGCCGTGCCGGGAGGACGGGGTGTCACCTTGCAGGCCCTTGGTGGCGAAGTGCAGGTCGATGGGGTGGCACCAATAGGCCACGTCCCCGGCCTGGGGGGAGTCCACCTGCGTCTGCCCCTCCCGGCGCCCCCCCAGCAGCTTCCAGGCGCTCCCTGCATGGGGGGACGGCAGCGCTGCGGCACACGTGCGTGCGTGTTGCGTGTGCGCTCCGTGTGTGTGCATGCTGCTGCACGTGTGTGCATGCGCTGTGTTTGTGTGCTCCATCTGCGTGCATGCTGCAGCATGTGTGTGCATGCCAGTGTACATGCTTCCTGCTGCATGCATGCGTATGCTGTGTGTTCCTGCATGTTGTTGCACRTGTGTGTGCTCCGTGTGTGTGCATGCTGCAGCATGCATGTGCGTCCTCCATATGTGCTCACAGTCCATGTGTCTTTGCTCCTGCATGCGTGCATGCTCTGTTGGGTGTTTGCTCCTGCACACATATGCACTGCACGCRTGTGCCTGTAGTCTCAGCGCTTGCACGTGTTCCCGCTTGCTCTTGCACGCACGTGTGCCGCCCCGCACRCTCACCTGTGTGCACGTCCCACTTGCAGAAGAGGCCGTCGCTCTGCTCGAAGCCGCTGGCGCCCACGATCTGCCCGATGACGTGCAGCTCCGCCATGGCCTGCGGTGGCAGGCGCACGTCTGCGCCTTGCACCCCCGCGCCTTGCACGCCGGCCGCTTGCACACGTGCAGCCCCGGGCAGTGCCCGCCCCTTGCACGCCGGGCCCCGCCCCCTTGCACGCGGCAGGCCCGCGCACGCGCAGTGCTGCGCGCCGCCCCCGCCCCGCGCATGCGCGCTGCACTCCTCTCCCGCCGTCTCCTC
>NW_020456200.1:6945-8100 GCF_003342845.1 Nothoprocta perdicaria | reverse complement strand
CTGAGCTGCCCCCCTCTGTCACCCCCGAAGCTCCACGAGCTGCCCCAAGACCCCGATTTGCCGTCGAGCCCCACTGACTCCCCCCAGATTCCCCCCCGTGCAGGATACGGAGCCGGCGTCGCCGAGCACCTGCAGCACGAGGGTGACGCCGGTGCGGGGGTGCAGGGCGCCCAGCAGCGCCGTGCGGCACACGCGGCGCAGCAGCTGCTCCCGGCTGCGCTCCAGCACCCCTGGGTGCGTGGGGGCATCAGGGCCGCCCCACGGCCCCCCCCACAGACCCCACAACTGCCCCGGGCGTCCCCCCGCGCGCTCCACAGCCCACACAGCTGCCCTATAGGCCCCATAACAGCCCCACGGGCCCCCCACAGGTTCCAGAAACCCCCAAACTGCCCCTCAGGTCCTCCCAGACCCCCCCCAATGACCCCAACAACTGCCCTCCAGGCCCCATTACCGCCCTGCAGGCCCCATAACTGCCCCATGGGCCCCCAAAACCCCCAAAGCCACCCCCCGGGCCCCAGAACTGCTCCCCACGAGGCTCCCCAGCGACACCGGGCCCCACAGGTGTCCAGCGGGAGCCACAACGGGCCCCACAACTGCCCCACGGGCCCCACAACTGCCCCACGGGCGCCACAACGGGCCCCACGGGCGCCACAACGGGCCCCACGGGCGCCACAACGGGCCCCACGGGCCCCACAACAGGCCCCACAACTGCCCCACGGGCGCCACAACGGGCCCCACAACTGCCCCACGGGCGCCACAACAGGCGCCACAACTGCCCCACGGGCGCCACAACTGCCCCACGGGCCCCACAACTGCCCCACGGCCCCCCCCCGTGGGCCCCACCGCCCAACGCGGACCCCCGGCGCCCCCCCCACCTGGCAGCCCCACCTTGGGGCGCAGCAGGACCTCGAGCGCCGCCCGGTCCGGCAGCTCCCGGCTGCCCTTCACCTCGCCGGGGCCGTAGAGCCCGGCCAGCACCGACGTGTCCCCTGCGGGCCGCGGCGGCACCGGGTGAGCGCCGGGAGGGCCCGGCCCCGCCGGAGGGCCCCGCCGCGGCCCCGCCGCCCGCCCCGCACCCTGCACGAAGGCGGCGGAGCCGTCGGGCCGCGAGAGCAGCCCCTGCTCGCACGAGAACGGCCGCAGGCTGCAGCCGCC
>NW_020456200.1:3698-4343 GCF_003342845.1 Nothoprocta perdicaria | reverse complement strand
TGGCCAGGGGGATGCGGTATCCAGGGGGTATCTCTCCACGGTGTTATCCATGGGATACCGGTCCCCGGAGACGCGGCCGGGGCGGCGCAGCCCCGCGCGGACGACGCTCCGTGGGCGCGCGGGGCTGCCCGTCCCCCCCGTTCCCCCCCCAGGGCCGCATCTCCTTCTACATGACCAACTACGGCGAGGAGGGCACGCACGTGGGCAGCGCGGCGGCGCTGGCCGACAACGACCTGGTGTTCGGGCAGTACCGCGAGGCCGGTGAGGGCGCGGGGCGCGCGGGGCGGGCGCCGGCTCCCGCGGGCACGCGGCCCCACGGCGTCCCCGCCGCGTCCCCGYGCCAGGCGTGCTCATGTACCGCGGCTACCCGCTGGAGCTCTTCATGGCGCAGTGCTACGGCAACGCCAGCGACCCCGGCAAAGGGCGCCAGATGCCCGTGCACTACGGCTGCCGCGAGCGCCACTTCGTCACCATCTCCTCGCCGCTGGCCACGCAGATCCCGCAAGGTGCCGCGGCAGGCGGCCGGGGCGGCGCGGGCTCCCCGCGTGCCGGCCGCTCTGACCTTTCCGCGGCTCGCGGCGGCGGGAGCCTCCGCTCCCACGCGCCCTTTGTTGCGCTCCCGCCGCCACCCCGAGCAGCCACCGG
>NW_020456200.1:0-1108 GCF_003342845.1 Nothoprocta perdicaria | reverse complement strand
TGTCCCTGTCATGGGCTGTGTCCCCACGAGGGGCTGTGTCCCCGTCCCCCTCGGGGGGCTGTGTCCCCGTCCCCATGGGGTCATGTCCCCATCCTCGTCGGGGGACTGTGTCCCTGTCCCTATTAGGGGGTTGTGTCCCCCTCCCCATTGAGGGGCTGTGTCCCCATCCCCATCGCAGGCTGCGTCCCTCTCTGGGCTGCATCCCCGTCGGGGGGCTGTGTCCCTGTCCCCATCCCCATGGGGGGGCTGTGTCCCTGTCCCCATCCCCACGGGGGGGCTGTGTCCCTGTCCCCATGGGGGCTGTGTCCCTGTCATGGGCTGTGTCCCCACGAGGGGCTGTGTCCCTGTCCCCCTTGAGGGGCTGTGTCCCCATTCCCATGGGGGCCGTGTCCCCGTCCCCATGGGGGCTGTGTCCCCATTCCCACGGGGGCTGTGTCCCTGTCCCCACGGGGTGGCTGTGTCCCCATTCCCATGGGGTGGCCGTGTCCTTGTCCCCATTGCGGGCTGTGTCCCCGTCCCCACGGGGGCTGTGTCCCCGTCCCCACGGGGGCCGTGTCCCCGTCCCCACGGGGCCGCGCTCACCGCAGGTGGTGCAGGGCGGCCAGGCCGCGCTCGGTGACGCGGGGACAGGCGGCCAGCGAGAGCTGGCGCAGGCTGCCGCACAGGGGGTGCAGCCGCGCGACGCCCCAGTCGTCCAGGCGCTCGCAGCCGCCCAGCTCCAGCTGCTGCAGCTGCGGCAGCCGCACTGCGGGACGCGCTCAGCGCCCGCGGCGTTCCCGGATCCATCCCACGCCTCCCGGCTCCATCCCACGCCTCCCGGCTCCATCCCGACACCTCCCAGATCCATCCCGACACCTCCCAGATCCATCCCGACACCTCCCGGCTGCGGCAGCCGCACTGCGGGACGCGCTCAGCGCCCGCGGCGTTCCCGGATCCATCCCACGCCTCCCGGCTCCATCCCGACACCTCCCGGCTCCATCCCGACACCTCCCGGCTGCGGCAGCGGCCCTGCGGGACACGCTCAGCGCCCGCGGCGTTCCCGGCTCCATCCCAACACCTCCTGGCTCCAGCACGTCCCAGCTCCATCCTAACACCTTCCCGTTCCAAC
>NW_020456199.1:3040151-3123576 GCF_003342845.1 Nothoprocta perdicaria | reverse complement strand
AAAAAAAAAAAAAAAAAAAAAAAAAAGTGCTAAGCAAAATTCCTACAACACAATTGTCATGAAAGAAAAAGTATGGAACTAAGGATTAAAATCCTGCAAAACAAACTGAAATCAGTGGAGCTGTGCTTTTTGAAATACATTTCTCAATATCAGCCACCAGTTATTTCAACACCATATTGCAAGGTATAGCTTCACTACTAGAACTCTCCCTTCAGCAATTTACAAAATCCAAGCTGAAAATAACCACTGTTTCAAAAACATCAATTAGAAATTTATTTACAAAACTGCAGAATTTGGACGTGTATGAACTAGACATAACCTTTCACCTAAAAAAAAAATACACATAGGTTCCACCATGATATTAGTGTCAGGAAACCATAACACAGCAATTACGCTGTGAAAGCCTTGCTTTTACAAAGTCTGTGCAGTAGCTATCAAGGACTGAATACTGTGCTCAGCCTTGGGCCCCTCACTACAAGGACAGTGAGGTGCTGGAGCATGTCCAGAGAAGGGCAACGAAGCTGGTGAAGGGGCTGGAGCTCAGACCTTGTGAGGAGCGGCTGAGGGGGCCAGGGATATTTTATGGATATGTTTCTAAGGGGGTCCAAGTGTCACCTGTTAAAGCCCACAGGTATCATCACTCCTTCATCCCAGATGAAGAGACTCACTGGATATCCAAATCCAGTGTGGGTTGTTAGCTAATCTTGCAAAACAATCCCAAGTGCAGGTGTGTTAGTGCAACAATAAAAACAATGAAAACATGAAGACTAAGTCTAGGACAGGCACTGCCAGCAATCTGAATTAGGTAGTGACAAAGTAATACGGATCACAATTCTCACTGGGCAGCTGCTTTATTTTTTTCAAAACTTTGGGAGTTATTTCTTATAAATGCCCGAAGGATTCAGAATTTACCTGTCAGTAACGTTGCARTATCTAAGCACAATGTAAAGAAGCAAGCTACCCCAAAAACCAGTTTCAGCCCTCACCTGAAGCTCCTTGCTGCTGTGGGCTAAAGGCAAGCCTTGAACATTGTTCAGATACAGCTTTGAATGCTCTAAAGTAATGGCTGCTAAGCCTCTCCTTTTTTCCTTTTTCAGATTGATCTAATTAAAACCCTTGATAAACTTTATGGACTCTAATATTTCCAGCTGAGTGACTGAAACCAAGAGGGTGTGCCTCCAGGCAGCAAGGCAACAATGATAAGCAGCAGGTTAGCCACTAATTTCTCAGCCAGGGTAGATTGTGAAAGTGTGATGTTCTGATATCCAAGAAACTGTTCAGGAGAGAATAGGATAAATCAAGTTTAATAACTCTGCTCCTAATTGTTCCCTCAATGCTCCACTCTAATTACTTGGAGAACTCTCCTGACTGTCACCTGATATTAAGTTGTTGGAGGCTGAGTGTGGAGCAGTGAGATAATCAATAAACATTTAGTGGGGAGAAGAATGAAGATCCCGTTAAGCAGTGGGAACCTGCAGCACCCAAAGCCCTTCTGCTCATGAGAAAACCTATGGGAGAGCCATAGTGATTGCAAAGCAATAATCCAAAGCACTGTTTTTAGGCCTTGAGGCCTTTAGGCAACAGTACATTTGAGAAAAAAAGGTTAACACGGTCACCCTAATTACAGCCCATTTTCACATACTTCATATATAAGCGAAGACAAGCCAATTAGGTAGAAAGGAAGATAAGGGAAGTTTTATTTGTATACTAATTAAACCCCTGATGAAATTAAAGGAAAAACATACAGCTCTGTAATTGTGTCTGAGAAAGGTCACTTCAGGTTCAGTTATCAGAAGAGCACAGCCTTGAGATATTTCACTTAATCCACAATATAGCCCTTATTTTGCTCCCTGGGTCTTAATATTTACAAAAATAAGAAAATTTCAAAACCTGATAATGCATTTATCTTGAAGTGTTTCTGTGGACAATTACAATTGTTAGAAAGTTAAGGCTAAATATGATAATGAGAATAGAGGTTTTAAAAACCTAGCATGCCTGCATAGTTCTGTGAAGATGCTGAGCTTTCACTTTTGAGCACAACTGATTTTCAACCACCTTAGAAGCCGAAGTCCAATTTGTTGATATTTAGTAAATAGCTAATTATCTATTTAGTTTAGATATTTAAGTATTCAGGTCCTCATTCAAGACATCAGTGCACTCATTCCTCTAACATTTCACCACATTCAAGACATCAGTGCACTCATTCCTCTAACATTTCACCACAATCTAATATACAAACTGAATTTTCATCCTTAGAGGAAGGTCCTTTTAGAGATATTTTGTGTGTATTTTTTTTCCCTATAAACCAAGCACAAGAAACAATTTGTTTGTAAGAACAATAAGTAACTAAGAGCACTGAAGGAAAATCTCATTTAGCGAATGCAGGTGAACTTTCACACATAATTTATTCAAACAAGATTAGGTTATTTGTAGTGAGAAATCTCTTTCTTCAGAAACAATTACAAAAGCAAATGAAAATGAAGCATAGTCATTCTTCACTTGAAGAAAAACACTCAGTTCAAAGATAACATGTGGAGAGTTATTTAAGATGAATGAGACAGTCATAAAAAGACTGTCATGAAAAGTATGTGTGATATATATACTGAGCATTATTTTCCAAGATTAGCTGAAGTTATATTGAACTACTTATTAAACTGAATTTAAATTGCATGGACACAACCCCCTTCGGCAGCCTGTGCCAGGGCTGTCACCCTCACAGTGAAGATGGAACTGCCTGTGTTACAGCTTGTATCCATTACTCCTTGTCCTGTCACTGGCCACCACAGAGAAGAGTTTGGCCCTGTCCTCCCTACATTCTCCCACCAGTTATTTGTATACATCACGTATCTTTGAAAGGTCCAAATCCGAAATGCACAAAAAGTTGCATCAATATTTAATGTTAAGTATATTTTCTGCATGTGTGACTACCGTAAAAACTAAATGATATTAACTCAAACAATTGATTTTTTTTTTCCAAAAATGCACATCCACAGGTTGTTTTCTGAAAAGAATCCCTACACATTAAGAACAAATCAAAATGAAACTTTTTCTATTGAAATAGGAAATTAAAAGCCTTTGTGGAAAAGTTTTTTTTCCCACAAAATTAAGGACAAAACAAACTTCTCATCAATATATGGAAAGAAAACATGTAATACATGTAGAGAAAACCCAATAAACAAGAAGGATGTAGACTTCTCAACTGGAAAATAAACTCTATAGTAGCAATCTACCCTATCTGGATTCACTGTGTGTTTCAGAGTGGCTTCTGTGGTGCCTTAAAACAGTTTGAAATGAACTTCATGTAGCTGTTCTGATCCCCGAAAGCAGAACTAACCTGAGGCTGACCACCCATGACATCCCTTCAATAACAGATGCTTTCACATGCCCTTTAAACTTCTCTAGCATAGGAAATGTGTGTGTACTCAAAAAGACACTTGAAAGAGCTTTATACCTGATTTGCAGAAGAGTAGTGATGTTTTTAACCTCTTTTTATTGGACCTTCAGCATGACAGCAGCCATCTCTTGATACGCTGCCATTCTAAAGAACAACATACCTGATGCATCTTCTCTTAAGTATGTGATGTAGTGTAGAAGTGGCTAAAAATAGCATTGAGATTGCAGCATATATAAAAGGCACAAAAAGGCTTTTGCTGCATCTTAGGAAGTGCACAGCATAATGAGATGACTGGACATAAGGAGGACTAGTATGCACAACAGTAACACTAATCAATGCAATGATTCTATTAGATAGCCAGCAAAACATTGGTGAATTAAAGGAATCATTCGGATCTATTATGACATTTCAGACACATTATCAGATACAATTGCTTGTGATATATCCCTACAAGAAGCCCTCATAATACTAACAGATTGTATTAACAGAAAATTACAGCCAAACAGTGTTATTAAACTAATTACAGTATTAAATTATTACAGTGTTATTAAACTAAATTATATATAATATATATATAATAGATATATAATAATATATATAAACTAAGTTATAAAAATAAAAGTTATTTACAGATAGTTATCTGCAGACAATTAGGAGAATTTAAATAATAAAGCTGGTGGCTCAAAAGAGGCCTGAAACACATAGTTACTAAAATGAGAACTCCTTAATAAAAATTTCAATTTTTTTTTTTAATAAAGTTTCTTACAGGACGGGATTGCTAACATAGAGAAATATTTATCTTGCAAGAGGTTATTATTACAAATGTCACTTGAAACTGTGGATGTTCATACATCCTGAAAGTCAATGGTTTTACCTATACACCTATTCACATCTACAAAACAGTCTGTCTGGTCACTGAAGCAGGGTTATGGGACATCATCCAAGCAAGCTTGGGTACCAGAAGCATTCTACTTGCTGGGACTCATTACCATACAATGTACAAGATAAAGATGCACAGACCTTATTCCTTACCTTTATTATCGTTTAAATGTGCTATTAATGAACATGCACATAAATATTTAATTGGGTATCTATGGTGACCCAATATATTGCTTGAGTTTTCACATCTCACCAAAGATGAAATGGGCTCAAACCATCTGTCACTAATCATGTTCTCTTGGTCTCAAAAATCTTGCATTATTAGTGACACTTCTACGCCCTGAAACCAATGATACAAACCTCTCCAAAAGTTACTTGTATCACTGAATTTGGCTGGGATATTTCTTTATCGCAACTGCTAGTTTAAATAATTGGGAACAAGGAGAAGCATCAGCAGCCAAACTACCAGCAATTAAGAAATATTACCTATGTACAAAGTGAACAGACACAATTTTACTGCCGTTGTCACCTATGTAAAAAGTGTATGACCTGAAGCTGGTGGGAACTAGGTCACAGAAAAAAAGGGCATCAGGGATTGGCTAAACTATTCAACACTCTGCTTCCCAAATAAAACTAAAGAAACAGGTCTTACAGAACACCAGGAATATCAGTTTTCACTTTGTATCAAAAATGGGAATTTTTGAAAAGTTTTGATAGCGGTTTCAGCAAACATAGAAAGTAAGACTGAATTTTGAGTAGGATTATTTATATATATTCCATGAGTTCATTATACCGGTAGTCTCAGTTAAGCTACCTTGCTGCTCTAGTTCATTCTGCAGCAGTTTCTTGATGAGGCTGCTGGACAATTCCACTAGACAATAGCACATTAGCAGGGGCCCTCATGTAACGCAGCTACAGACAGTGCCAAATACGTCAATTTATAGCAGCTGAAGTTCTGATCTTGCTTCAACAGCTTTCTGTCTCCTTTATTAACAAATTTGACAAATGAATATGAAATAATCTTTGCTTATTTGTTTGTTTTCCTGTTTTAACACGGCACTACTACTAAAGCCAGCTTAGGCATATTTACCAGTTTATTCAGGTTATATTCACACAGTGAGTTCTCTTCCAGGAAAGCAGTTCTGACCAAAATGCACATTTGTATTCAGGTACATGTATTTCCACAGACAGCCCCAAATGCTGTTTAGTGTATGCATATTTTATTTTAATATTATGCCAGCCACATCCTACTGCATGAAGTATCTGCAGGGGGAAAACATGCATACATGATTCTCTTTATTCCTCTTGCTTTTTAAACCTCAATAAAGAAAGAAAGAATTGATAAATATGTCATTTCATACTATAAGGTCTCTACCTTTGTTTTCATGCAGGTCACTACCATCCTTTCTTTATTAAAGGCTGACAGCACAATCTTTTCACCAGAAGGAATAGATAGAGTGAAATAAAATTCAACTAACACAAAATGAAACTTTCAAATCATTCTGCTGAAAAATCAAAGATGTGTTACACCTCCACTAAACATGCTACTCGAGGGCTATACAGGCCTAATCTGTGGGTGTCTCCCTCTGCTGTGGCCATGGCTTGTGGTGCATCAGGTGCTGATGGAGAGCACAGTCCTCAGCAGGAACGCGTCCTCTGAGCAGGACGCACACGCATCCTGAAGCAACTAATCTGAAATCACTGTCTGCAATGAACCACTGCAACTCTTAACTGGATGCTGTCCACGTTTTTCCTTTTTGTACGTGCAGGGTGAATTAAAATGAGCCAATGATATTGTAAGACTTGGGATATCACCCAATTTACTCCTTTATATAAGAAATAGTAGCAAACATGGCATATTATCAAACACATTGGGTGAGACTGAAAGAAGCAATTATTTTAGTGAATTATCGTTAACTTTTTGAGAATTAAATCCTCAATTTCCTCACCTTAAGAGACAAGAACTTTTCTTATTTTATGGCATTTAAAAATAAAATTTTGAAATTTATATTAGAGACTCTTAAATTCATCATTTTGATGATTATTGATCACAYGATTATTTATGTTACAGTCTGCAGACAAAAGAAATATTAAAGTGGGTTTCCTTTGGTTAGAAGTCATTAACAAYTTTGAAAAAGTCCTTCTTGAGATAGTATAGATGCTCCATGGTACTCTTCAAGAACTTAGGCAGGTTTGTCATAAATACATATTTTAAAGGTCTCTTCACTGGGCAATACATAAAAATTTCATTCAGTTGTTCTGCTACACACTCCAAAGAGCTTCCACATTTTACCACGATAAAAAGAAAGTAGAGTAGCTATAACATTTGGAAGTTGAAGATGGTATGAATTCTGGAAGAAAAAAAAAACTTGCTCTTGAAAATCATTGAACATATAATGAAAGCAGCCAAAACAAAAAAATTGAAAACCAAATCAGAAAAAAAGCTTCAGACATAGCTTCTGTCACTAAATGTAATTGAGAAAGGGAGAAGTGTGAAGAGAAAGTATCTCCTTTCTTGTGCCCCTGAGATTTGCTCTTAGCTGCACTCACACATCTGTTTGAGAGCTAGTTCTGCTTTCACAAGAAGGTCTTTATAGAGTTAACTTCAAGGTCTTTATAGAGTTAACTTCACAGGAGCAAGGAGGGAGATCACAGGAAAACCTAAGGTGAAAAGCAGAGGGACCCTAGAGATATCCTGCATAAACAGCAGCAAAAAGCAAATCTACATATAAAGGGCTCGGGCATCAGGAACTTGTGTATCAGGAAGTCCTACACATTGATATCTAAACTGTTGGGGAAAAAAATAGASTTTAGAACATTTTTTTAAATAAAATCACATGCAGTTTTAAAGATCTATTGATCCTCTCTGCACATCTCAAGGTAAGATGGTTACTTTGTAGTTGACTCAATAATATAACAAAGATCTCTCAGGAATCCGGATTTACCAAGAAGCCTTTCTGTATTCTTGAATGAAAGCTGAAAGATACTTGAAGGTCTTAAAACAACAGGGGTAAATGGTATGTAAGTACGTATGCTTAATAACCACATATTGTAATTATGCAATAATCCCATTTTTCTTCCAAATTACATGTCAATAAATCTTTCCCACCACACTATAAATTCCAAGGTCATGGACAGAGTTGTTTATTAGCATAAAAACAAAGCAGCAATGCTACTATCAAGCTTTTAGATCTAGATATTGTTCCTTTTCTTTCCTTTTTTTTTTTTTTTTTTACCCCCCACTTAGGGGACTAAGAAAGTTTCTACAAATGGAACACCCAGAGAGTATCAAAAGTTATTTTTAAAATACCATAAAAATATTGTGCCTTTTTATCAGTAGCTTTGTTAAAGCTTTCTTTTTTTTTTTGTTTGTTTTTAATTTCTTAATTTTTTTTATATCTATGACAGAATGACAGATTGTTTTTTTTAATAGCACATGGCAGCCAAGTTACTCCCAGGTAGCAAGCACTCTCTTAAGCAGGCAATAWAAAGATGCAAATGAAACATGCTGTATCTTATCATGTGTTAAAAATTAATATACTAAACCAGCCCTCCCCTAAAATCTAATCATCTAATGAGAAGTAAATTCAATCCAAACTATTCCTGCTTGCAAGTATAATTTCCATATATATTGCAATATTCCTAGACAGACTTTTACCTGCTTTAGCTACCAACCTTCTTCTGCAAACTACTTGAGTGAGGCTTCTTGAGAATGCAAATACTAAAATGACTGTTGAAATAAGGTTATTTCATCAAATCAGACTAGCATGATCAAAGTAATTTCATAATTTTCTTTAGAAGGGAATTTTAAAATATGTTTTTTTTTAAATAAATTTGAAAAGGTTGTCTTTATGATTTTTAAACTTGATTAGATTGACTGTAAATGTAACAATTTGATAATTCCATTCCTTCTTTTTCCACTGCAAAGTAGAATTTGGGGCAATATTTTAATGTTTTTTTTTTCTATATAAGGCCAATTTAGTATAAATTTCCCTATAAAAATCAAGTTGCCTAGATAGTACTGAGTAGAATTCCTTATCTTGAACAACTAAATACTTTGTAGTAAAACTGTGAAGTAAGAAAATTTAAAAAATAACAAAAATGTTTACTTAGTGTAAGTACTCAAATTCCAGTGCAAAATTTTAACAATGTTTTAATTCCAAAGAAGTATTACTGATGCATTCAACTTGCGAACCTGAGCAAGAGAGCAACCACAGAAAAAYTAAAACATAGCAAATAGGTATGCTCCATACTGTGAAATAAGTTTCTGTTTGAATTGTGCTTATGTGATTTAACATATATTGCATTTGAAATCTGAAAAGCACAGAGATTAACAATAATTATATGACATTTTCCCATAAACTAAAGTTTAAAAAGAATTTTTTTATTATATATACACTAACAACCAACCTTAAAATGGTACAGTGAAACTAAATACACATACAAAAATATATAGTGCCTGCCAACTATAGAAGAAAAGGATTTTACAGGAATTAAGACATGCTTAAATTAATAGTAAAAACTGTATCTACTATGGATGTCTGTGTAAACATCTCTCTACAAAGACAGAGGAATCAGAGATAGCTACCTAACTCATCTATAAAAAAAAAAAAAAGTGCTGTAGTAGGGTTGCTCAGTCCTATTTGACCTTGAAATGTAATTGGCTACCTTGAATGTCTCTGTAGTATATGCCATTAAGAAGATAAAAATAAATGGGATTAAAATCTGAACCGATAAAGCTTAGAAATTAAGCATTACTCCTCTAATAAACCTACTTGATGAAAGTATGCGGATACCAAGATATCTCCTTACAGATTACTATGCATGGAAAGTACGGACAAGTTTCAAAATAAGCTACCAAAACTAAAAATGCCTAAAATGTTCTTCTCCTTTCCCCTTCTTCCTTGTTCCTCTTTGATCAATTTTCATCTGAAATTTTTTAACGAACTGCCCAGCAGTTAAAACATCAGGGCAAAGCACAGACTACTTCCGTTCTTAACATAAGCCACAACTAAAMTGGACTTCTAGTAAAGTGAAAAAAAAGGCTAATGAGAAAGACGTTTTATTAAATTTTAAAAAACATGACGTGCTGATGTGGTAGAGCTCATAATGAATAACTTTCTTCTACCCTTTAATAGCAAAGTACATCATGCCAAAATAGAGTTTGGATATAGGAAGCTTGTTTTCCGTACATATTTCAAACTCTTTTTTTTTTTGTATTGTTTTACATTGACACTTTAAAAAGCACTGAGGTAAAACTAAGGAAGACAATGACTTGGGAKTTATGAATTATAAAATACATATCCTAGATACAAAGATCAAGCAGCAACCAAGAACATGTGGTGCTGAGCTACCACAACTGATCTTTGTTCCTTTCTTGATACAGACTTCTACAACCATATGTGTGATTTTATGCTAATCCTAGTAGCAAACAAACATTGCATGGAGATACTAGTCAGCCTTCTTATCCTGAAATAGAAGTTACTGCCAGCCTGAAGTGCTGCAATTACCACAGGACAATTATTTGACAATAGGCCTACGATTTCCAATTGGTTCAAAACTCTTCCATAGAAAGAACAGGTAACTACTGTGCATTTAGAAAAATCAAGTCAGTACATCTGTAAGTGGTGAAAGCAAGTTTCACCTTGAAAGCTAATTTTGTCCACTTTTTTTCGATTTCAGCCTAACACAGACTACCAAACCACATCGTATCATTACAGTGTYCAGTGAGTTATAGTCAAGCAAGTGCTTTATACTAAACCATCCTGGTCCGCAAAGCATAACTTCTACAGGGGCTACCAAAGGCATGTTTTGGACTCTCAAAATCGTGTACCGAGATGTTAAGTCTTATAACTCACTAACTATGAAATTAATTCAGTAGCCTTTAACCAATTCAACATATTTTTTAAACCACCATCCTGTTAACGTATTTTTCTTTTTTGGAAGGACAGTTCTGGGCTCCTAGAACTGCAAGAACTCCTAGAAGCTCCTGTGGAGCTTCTAGAGAGAGTCCAGCAGAGAGCAACAAAGATGATTAAAGGACTGGAGCATCTCTTGTACGAGGAGAGACTGAGTGAGTTGGGCCTGTTTAGTTTGGAGAAGAGAAGGTTGAGAGGGGATCTGATCAACATGTACGAATACCTAAGGGTAGAATGAAGGGAGGAAGGGGCCAAGATCTTCTCAGTGGTAGCCAGTGATAGGACAAGGGGTAATGGGTGTAAGCTGCAACACAGGCAGCTCCACCTCCATGTGAGAAAGAACTCCTTCGCTGTGAGGGTGCCAGAGCCCTGTGAGGGTRGCACAGGCTGCCTAGGGAGGCTGTGGAGTCTCATTCTCTGAGGTCTTCCAAACCTGCCTGGATGCCGCCCTGTACCCGTGCCCTAATGATTCTGTGATTCTGTGAATTTATTTCTTAATTGATTTCCATTGAACAAATGCAAAGGAACTTTTATATATGAAGTACCATATGGTGAAATGCAGCGACATGTAAAAAACAAACTCTAATAAAAATTTTACACAATAACATTTGTCTCCTATTCCATCATTTCTTCATAATATAAATTTTGATCCACATATTTCCTGAAGAAACTAAGCACAAGCCTAACRGCTTAAACATACTCTAGTTAAATCTGAAATAAAAGTGCAACAACATTAACAAGCAAACGCCTTCTCTTAAATATTAGGTAAATTCAGCCTGTTCTTAGAGCAAAAGGTAATGTCCGTAGCAGGGGGATGGGCAKGAAGAAAGACCAATAAAAGCAACAGGAAAATTGAAAATTTACCTTCATATTGTTCATCTTTCATGAAGTAARTATGAATACTACTAAAAAAAATCTTCTTTGTATTCATAAATCAATGACAGTCTTTCAGTTGTCTCAACTGAATACCACTTCAGGTTTRAAATATTTGTACAATTCATCTTTCTTGATATCAGGACTATCAAAGATTTTGATAAATTATTTTTCCTCATCTTTTTCTGCCAGCACATTCTGAACTGTGGCAAATGTATTCTCTAAAGTTATATTCAGGAAATAGATCATTCAGATTTGCAAAAATTCTAATGATCATTATCAAAGTACTATATTTCTGTATTTCCTGCTTTATTTTCCCCTTAGTCTGCATACAYTTCATGATAGCAAAATACTGTGTCTCTAATGCATAACGTAAACTGTGAATATTTCACAAATACCAGGATACAAAGACTATTCCCAATACCAAAAAAAAAAATTAGATCTTAAAGTTTCCTCTTCAAAGGGTTCTTAGTACCTTAAAATCCCAATGGATTTAGTACTCATTCCCCCAATCTTACAGTATTATTGGTACTTACTGAATTATTTGTGAAATTTGCCTCATTCACCAAAAGCTGAATTGCTGGTATCTGTTGTAGAAGAATGATCATCTTACCTTTATTGTTTCACTTAAGATTTGGTTTTTGTCTGCTTCTTCACTGGAGCGCAGCTCTAGTTTATTATTTAATTCCTGAAGCTGTTGAGCCTGTTCATTCAAAAGCATTTGTGCCTGATGTTCYCGATGTAATGCATGATTTAATTCTTCACACGCACTTTCAAACCTCTCGTTGGTGATCAGTTTCTGAAAAAAATGACATAAATTGTGTTTGATTGTGTAACTGTATTTATCTTTTTATATACTGGCCTTTAGAGTTCCACTTAATAATATATAATATTATAATATGAAAGAAAACTCAAGAATATTCTCTTTTTATTTTTAAGCATGAAGACAAGCCACTAAACACTCAATGACAGATAATTTTATTCACCATAGTTGAATTTCAAGGCAGTATGCAGGCTACTGTAAGCAGCAGGCATTTATTATTCTATCCATACCTAAAGTGCAAGTTTAAGGAATCATTTCTAATGAAGAAATAAGCATTACTAGAACTGTAAGGGAATCAAACTTGATAAAATCAAAGCTATAGTCAATTTGGTACATTTTTTTTCATAGAAGCCATTCTGCTAGCTAGGAAGAGGAAAACGAATGAAGTTTTTAATATGAAAAAGCAGAACTATAAGGTACATCTGTGTAAGAGGATATAAACAATTAACTTTGAAACGAAACTTCATAAAAGAAGATGTAAAATAATTTACATATACCAGGAATGGACACACAAAAAAACTAGTAGTTAAGAACAAATTAGTTTTAGTTCATAGTTCATTTGCGTGTAMTAAACATTTAACATCAAAGCTTCTAGATGTTATAAAGCTTGCATGCCTGAAAACTTGCCTTGCCTGACCAATACGGCTGGAAAAAAAAAACATTACCCAAAAGTCTTGCTTTGCCAGTAGCCTTGTATCAAAGTGACCTCACCACTGAGACATATTACATTTGTTAAACTACTCTCTTCTTCATACTCCTTCCTCATTTGGTAAGAGCACCACATTTCTGAACAAATTAAACATGGTATTAAAACTTGTATATAGGGGTATGAAATTGCCTTCTGGCATTGGAAATGTTTGGATGGGGTCACAATGATTGGTCTGTCTAACAGCTCTCAGGATCAGCTTAGGGCACAGCTATAGAAAATGCTGCTCATTCTGGACTGTGGCTATTTCAGATATATTGGAGCACCTGCTAAGCAGAAACAGGAATATTTATCCATTCATCTTCTCTCATTCATCAGATGTGACCAATTCTGAATGCAGCCTACAGCATAAAAGTACAGGAGGATAAGATACCCAGAAGGTCTCCAGCATCCTTATAAAAAGGGCAGGAAGCTCTGTGCTATAGAGACCAAAGGCACTTGATGGGGAACAAACCAACAATGAGGTAGAACATGTTGGCACAGAGGGAACCCCGTGCACAGAGCAGTGAGGATAAACCCCTCCAGCACCACGTCTATCATCTGCTGTGCTCAGGATTTAAGCAGTCGTGCAGCCTTCTTCTCATCTCTTTTCGCACCTGCCAGACAGTGCTATTTACAGGTTACTGCACCCATACTGAAAACCCCTTAGCTCTAGCAAAGGCTAAGAGGGACTTGGTGCACATAGGCTAACAAGCACGTGAAGTGTTTGGTGGTTTTTTGGTTTTTTTTTTTTTTTTTTTTGGTATAAATTCCCTCCTTACAAGTAAACTGGAAGCTACAGTAAAAGACCATAACATCCAGGAATATCAGCGGAGTACTCAAATATCACACTTATGTTTTATGAGCTTGTCATGAACATTCTCATTAAATCTTCTCATTTAAGTCTGTCCTACTCTTTTGAAGTAACATCTATAAAACCACTGTTGGTACATAAATCATGCCAACATTTTCAACATTTGGAAAAAAAATAGATTACTGAAGACCAAACAAGTAATTTACACAAAATATCTTGCTGTATAAATCAAAGAGAAACACCTGAGGAAAGATGACTATTTTAAATACATCTGGCTTATAGTTCAGTGACATTTACAAGGCAAGTTTTCTGGGAAACTCTGTTAACAGTATATTGGTTTTATACTTGTTTTTCCAAAGAACACAAATCAAAATATGTGCAAAAAGGCCTCTCCCATAAGTAGTCTTTTCTAAATCAAATATACTTACAGATTGCTTAAACATATGTAATTGCTCCTCCAGGCTCTGGGCTTTGTCAGCTTCTTTTTTCATCTCATTCAAATTCCGTTTGAATTCTGCAASTTCTAAGCGCAGTGAACGTCGTTCCACCTCCGCTGTATGGAGCCTTTGTGTGAATTCAAATATTTGCTGCTGCAAGGATGCTATGCTTTTCTGTTAGTAAACGGAAACAATTTTATACACTAAAAAGAAAAAATGCTATTTTGGCAATAACATCAACCACATTTAATACCTGAGGAAATGAGACAAAGCTGCCATTTGCCCTCAGTTATCTCAAGTACAGACATAAATGCACAAATGCAAAACAGCTTCATATACTTTTGAGGGCTACTGAAAAATTTGTTCTCARGAAGTATCTGTTTTCAAGGATGCTGCATGATAAATAGAGATATTCTTAGAGGAAAAAAAAAAAAAGCAATCTTTGTATTTCCGTTACCAGAGGAGGGCACAGAATCTTTATTGTAAAACAGCAGATCTTTGGAGATCTTTAAAACCCACTTGGATACAGTGCCCYGTGCCATGTGCTCTAGGTGATGCCCTGCATGAGCAGGGGGGTTGGACCTCTGAGGTCCCTTAAGCATTTTATGATTCTATGAACAGACTAGAAAACAGAAGATAGAAAAATAATCTTACCCTTTTAATTAAAGATAATAACACATTTGTTCTTATAAAGCACATACAATTTTGTTATAACTTCTGTTCAGGTTCTACTGCTTCTGTGCTATGTTAAATTAAGTTTTAATTTTCCATATAGGACTTCAATGTAAGTGACTCATACAGATTCTGAAATAAAATTAACAGTACTATCAAGAGAGCTATACCATACTATTTAGGTTATCAACCTACTGTTTCCGTGAAGTAGCCCTACAAATATGCATACCATAATGGGCAGTCTGTCACATAATCCAGCTTTTAGTGCCTGCGCATTGAGTTTATGAAGTCCACGAGCCAGCTTCTGTACCAAGGAGTCCTTCTCCACATAGGTAATGCTCCTGCTGCTGTCTAGTGGAACTGTCTCCATTATCACATTAAGTTTCTCCATAAGTTTTGTAAAAGAGTTCCTGGCTGCACTTACAATCAAGTGTCCGGACAGCCATGAATTCGGATCTTTAAAAAAACAGCAACACAAGAAAGAACCATTAAAAGAAATATTATTTTCACTTCGTGGGGGGAAGGAGAGGAAGGGGAAGAAGCATCAAATAATGTCTCTCCAACACATAATGTTCTCCAAATGTCCTGTGTAGGAAATTTCCGTTAAACTAGGCATGGAAGAATGAGCTTATGGATCTTCCTCTGAGAATTTATAACAAATTCTGTTTTCAAGGATCAATAAACTGTCTAGAAATTTTGGATATGAAGGGTAAGAACGATTCTAAAGGACAACATTTGTTTGACAAAAGTAACTTTCCACTTGTTCTTATATTTTCCTACATTACTATACATTAAGCTCTCCTTTTTAAGTCGTTCTCACATGTTCTAACTTTATGATTCCCAAAAACATGTACAACTGACCCAGGCTAAACAGAAACCAGGTRATAGGTGTCACATGTAATCACAAAAGGTAAATCACTTTATTGTACTATTTACAATGCAAATTTCCGGGTATTTTCTACCCCCTTCTCCCTCCCCCGTAGATGACTAAATCACTTGCTGTTCAAAACTAGTGAGGCTTGGTACCTTAATGCCATACTATTTATATTCTGAGACAAGAGAATATAATTTACCTTATTCCAAGGCAATTAAAATTTTACAGCTACAATTACTTATTTCCCCACAGGATTTTGGTAATCATCCTTCTCATATAATGGACTTAAGGCCCCAGCACACCCAACATGTCCTGCTTACTGCTAGATTCGTCAGGTCTGTAATTAATAATTGTGTTTAATGTTGATAAATAAAATTGTCAGTGCTCCTTCCACTAATTGGTATTCCAGATAACAGTTAATAGGTTTATTTATGCCTTAATAAAAGTCTTGTAATTTAGTTTTCCCTCTGCTAGGCAGGTCTTAATCTGTCATTACTTGTCTTATGATACTATCAGTGTAAGATGACAAGCATGGAAGAGCCTATTTGCATTCAGTGTACAGCAGATCTCCTGTTGCTGTAGTGAATTAAAATATTTACTTAAGAGTATAAACAAAAAAAAAAAAGATTTTTATAAAGGAAAAAAGTCTTTTTATATATTAAAAAGATAAAACCAAGAATTCAAAAGAAACAAGGTGCTTGCTACATTTAGATTAGCTTTGAATCGGATTATAAACGACGTCTCATTTATGAGACCCAATTTATCCCTAAGCAAGCAAAATAAATTTAGCACATGACAAAGTCAACATTTCTTTTTTTCAGGGCCATCCTCCAGCTTGGTTTCAAAATGCACCCTCCTACCTATCATTCCTGTGTTCAGGTGGAATGCCATTTCTGAGATCATGCTCTCTACAATCCACTCCATTTAGCAAATCTTCCCTTTTTCCACATCCAAAACTATTTCTTGTCTTTCTATGTCTTTCTATTCACCACTAAAGCTAGAAGTCTTATCCAGCATTTCATCTTGCACTTCAGCTATYGAACATTCTTTGACACAAAAAAGATGATTTTCCTCATACCTAGAAGAAAGTGCTACTCTATTGCTTTCTCCACTTGGGAAGTGCTCATCCCTTTTTCCTTATGTTGATTTTCCTTTACTTAACACATTAACAGCAAACTACTTCTCATCATTTTAATTCATCTCATGGCTAACCCTTTTTCTACATATCTTTCTGTTTCAAAGGCCATGTCTTTTCTCCAATCATGGTGGATAYATGAGATTTAATGTTAAATTAACTTCATAAATTTCAAACTAGAACATTTGCACTGTCTTTCATGAAGGATTCCACCTTCAGACTATGCTATGATTTTGGGTAAACATCAGAGCAAAGAGCCTGCCAATGAGCTTCATTCTTCCTCCCACTGCCATGTAATTAAACATAAGACAGTCTGTCTGTCAAAAAAAAATCACCTTTCTGTTTGTGTGCATGCAGCACCTAGCATGGCAGATCCTTCTCTATGTTTAGAACTCCCACTTCACCTGTAATGAAAATAATTTAATAAAGACAACAGTTTGGGGAATTGTGCTGTGCCATATCCCTTCACAATCATGATTCCAGTTCATCAGTCTAGTTGCATCTTTGTATTTCCACATAATTTAAGAAACTTTCTCAGGACAGGAAAGAAAAAAAGCTAAGAATCACTGTCTTTAAATGTTAATGAATAATGGTTTTGAGTAAAACAGAAATCTGTTGATAGGAGTCAATGACTTCTTTGAAGGGTGAAATGAGAACAAAACGTAATTCAACAAGGAACAGTACAAGCACAGAAAAGAGAATATATCCTTTAAGCATATGCATTTTAAGTATCCGCTGACAACCAGGGTATTACAGCAAAAGTATTAAATGATGTTAGAAATTACTTAGGCAAATCAAGTCATATTGCAACAAGTAATTAATTTTTACATTAAATGAATGAAGGAAAAGGCAATGACAAGTGACAAATCTTACTTCTGTGACAGATAAAGAAGGAATTCTACTTTGCTTTGTTTTGGGGAAATAGAACAGGCAACAAGAATTATCTCAGTATATTACACAAGATTAACACGTTCATGCTAAGCTCCAAAGAATAAGATGACGTCTGTGGTCAAACAAACTCAATTTTTATTTTCTCTGAGTTACTGCAATACATCTTGTGTTAAAAGAATAAAAGACTAAGCTTACCAAAAAACGCACTTKACAAAACTATTCAAGCTGAAGCTAAGAGATTATTCTAGGATACCACGCCAGAATGCCAACCAAACTACTTTTGAGCAGAGCAAAAGGAAATGATCATGAATATCATAAGATTCACAAAAGCAGTTTTTTTTAAAATGTGCTCTGGAATATGTAAATCTCTTCTCTCTTCCCTTAAAACATCACAGGGCAAATACACAAGTCCCAGTGTTATCAGGTGATGTGYGTATCATCTTAGCTCTGTCCCATAATTTCCCTTTACTCATATAAATCATGCTTCCTTTCTTTCAATATTTTTTATTCTGAAAATAATAGAAAATAAAGAACAATTAAGATGATAGCAATGCAGAGAAATCAAGTGGGATCCTGCATCAGTCTTCACTATAAAAACATGAAATCTTTCTGTTAACTACACTAGAATGAACAGACGACAGTGCTAGTGACTAATTTGAAAATTTTCCATAGACTAGTAAAATTTCCATGTGAAAAAAGACCCAGAAAATTAGGGATAATAGAATTAAAAATACAGTAGAGACTTAAGATAAGAAATGCTATAGTACGTGTTAGCTGAGAGGTCTTTATTTCTCTCTRAAAAACAAGATAGCAAATAAAAATGAAATAGCAAGTGAAAAAGTATTATCACACACAACAGTCCTTCAGAAACAAGCAATTAAGTGGTACTAGAAATAATTAGTCATTCATCTGATTAGTAGAAACAACCATGGTGAAACAAAAAAGGGGTTTTACATCATTCACAAAAAAAAGATGTCCATATAGAAATAAACTAGTGACAGAGGCACTGTTGAATAAAGACCTGTGATCTGCACTGACTCAGATATTCTCTCATTGCAAACAAATGACAAAGACCTGGTGGATACAGTCTTGCTTCCAAGACAGTTGCTMTTCATTTCTCTTCCCCTACTGACTTAACATGCTTTAACCAAAGCGAACACATGTGAGCCAGTGCGGCCMGGGAGAACAGGGCACACGTCAGCTGCCCAGACCTCCTTTGCAGGACTGTGATCCTGCAGATACTCCAAGGTGACCTGAAACCCCAGCATGAATTGAACATTGTCTGAAAGCAGCTAAACACCACTGGAATGCACCTAAATTCAGCTACAAAAAGAAAGGACTGACACTACGCCTTCTCACAAAAGTTCCTGGCTGCATGACTGGATTGATAGCTCTGATAAAGTCAAAATTATTAACACACRGAGAAAGAATACAAAGCAGCTTAAGAATTTCATGTTTTCAGAATATGAAACACTTAAGAGCTGACAGAAAAACAGTGTACAGTCCCAAATTAMGCATGGATTAACTAGATCATACCATGTACAACACAGTAGGAAGTTATTTCTTTTACATTGACACTATAAAGTCTCAGGGTGAATATGGCCATTTTTGGGGCCACAATAAAGAAATACACACACCGAGCAGAAAAATAGCATAGGTTTCTCTGTCACAAAAGGCTAGTTTGGAACTCCATTAAATGCTTTTTAAACAAGAGACCTAGAAAGTTTGTGAATGCTGCTTCACTGGACACTCTGAAGAACAGGATAGAGAAGTATATATAAGCAAGGTGTAGACCTATTTTTTCTTTCATACAGCAAAGACATCCAGACAATCTCTACAAGCATCTTTTAGTATAATGTTTCCGTATGTACAGAAATCATTAAGCATAGGTAATATAAGCAAATATTAAAAAAAAATTTTGAAAATTTGATACAGAATGATTTCTATAAAAACTGGAAAAAGGAAGTCATACTAACACTCATTTTTTTATGTCTACTACAAGACATTCTTTATTTAAATTCTTTAATTTAATTTATTTAAATTCTTTWATTTACCTGTTTTGCCAACAACATCCTGTAATTCAGCCACAGAACCAATAATTGCAGCAAGAAGGTCAGAACTAGAAAACCAGCTGAGGGCTTCAACACAGCGAAGTTGTTCCTTCTTATTTCCTGTAAAACAGAATCATAGACAGCAATAAAACTGTGTAATACAGATAAAGCATATGAGTAGCTCTTTCAGAAGTTCACCAAAATCATGTACATAAACTTCTAAATTATTCTTTCTTCAGGATAATTTAGACTCTATTTGCTATGCTTGGACATCTTTACCTATTAAAGCATAAAACTAAACACATCTGCTAATTTGAAAAAAAAAAGTTCTTTAACATTTGATTTTTTTTTAGGCAGAAGCATGAGCCAGACTCATTTTACAGTAATAGGAATAGAGGAAAGATCACGTATTTTGCAAGAAAAAAAAATCTATGTTAGTTTTTATCTGAATAAATAYGTAACTTTTTGCATTTTTAGTAGGAAATAAACATTAAAAGAGCTTATTGAAAAGAGAATTCTTGTTAACAAGAAGAAGACTGGATGTCAGATTATGAAGTATTATTCTATATAAAAAGAACAACAGAGAAGTTGTGCAGCATCTCATTGTGCAATGTGGAAGCCCAGAACATCAAACAGCCCACAAGTACAGGTGTAACTTTGCGTATGCTAGGTCTCAAAGAAAAGTATTTCACTTCATGGGAGTTTCTGACATAATCTCTGATTATAATTTAGGCAGTTAGGTTTCCATTCAGTAGACCTACATTCATCTTTACTCTCTATTAATAATAATTATTTCTTATTATGGACCAACCGTGTAATCTGACATAATACTCATCAAACAATCAATTAACTTACTTGACAGATCTCGCTTGCCTTTGGAGTCTCCTACACAAACTAGGATTCCAACGCCTTCTTTGAAGCCATCTACCCAGGAGAAGAGAGCACTGCAAGACTGACCTATGACTTTCAGTCTGTTGGCTGCCAAAACTGCAATAACACCTTTCCGGAATATACGTATCAGGCTTTTGAATTTTCTTCTCTTTATCTTGGCTTCATCTTGCTTCTTTTCCTCCACATCAGAGAGAGCATGTACCAGAGTCCTAATTTCCTGACTGACTAATTCATAGACGTTGACCTGGTCCTGAAGAAGGTCTCTTTGCATGGACAAAGCACATGCTCGGCCATAGAGAGGATAGAGGGCACCTGCCATCAGAGCACAAGCTGCCAGGAGAGATGAATGCTCCTTCTGAATCTGTGTTAACGTATTTTTCACATGTACATTTTCAAGGGCCAGTTTYTCCCGTTTTTTTTCAAGGACAGAAAATCTTTCCTTGTTCTTCTCTGCTATTTCTTGATATTTCTGCAAGGTGGGGGGAACAAACAAACAGAAGAAATACTGGCTAGARTATATTACTTAAAAAGCAAACACAACTGCGTTTAGATGATAAAAGCTAACAGAAAATTCATTCTTTTTTCCAGGTGAAAATCATTTCACAGAGTTTTACAATGAAGTGAAAGGACCACCACAGAAAACTAGTCATGATTGCCAAAGCACTCTTGCAGTCAGCAATTATTAAAACAGACAAAAATGGCATGAGAAAAGCCTGTGCCCACTACAAATAGATACCAGGTTTCTCAAGCTAATTCACCAGCACTGGACAGAATATAGGAGGCCACTACTAGAATGAGTCTGCTTAACAATAAGCAATTATATTCTCCGTTTTCCGGAAGAACATTGCTCTACAAACGAGAGAGGAAAGTTAGTRTAAGAGAGGGAGGAGGAAAAAAGTAAAGAATACTCTGGAAGATAGAACTAGACAGATTGGTAGCAGCTGGGAAAGGGGAAGTAAAGGTGATCTCTTAATTACTTTGTAATCAACCCCCTACTTATATATTCACAGATTAATTAGGTCTCATACAGAATTGTGTTTTCTAGAGAACAGTGTAGTACTCATATTTTGTTTTATTTTTACTTGCACCATGACAGATTTTTCAACTTACTGAACTTTTCTCCATATGCCGTAAGCAGACAAACGGGGAGATTTGAAACAATAAAATACACTATCAAACGAAGCCATTAAAAAAGCTAGGGACTTCCAGAGTTAAGATTAGACAGCTTGGTTCCATTTGATGATACTCAGTTCTTGTCCTGGAATCTACATTAGCCTGGATGCTCAGAGAACCCAGACCAGCTTCCTGACAGTCCTGCTGTGACTGGAAAAAACACTTAAGGGCAGATTTAAAAAGGGCCGAGTGCTGTAAGTAAGGGACGGTTTGTAGGGACTTTTCTCAAAGAGCACATATACTCAAATTAATTGCTTAAGGTCCTTTTACACTTTATTGACATAACTAGGTAAATATGAGTAGAAAAGTCAGTATGGCGAAGAAAAAGTATGGTGAAGAAAAAGACAGGATTGCCTTAGCCTTTGGTTCCCTCTCCTGGAGCCCTACTCAGTTTTGTTAAGAAGGGAACAGGAGTTACTTCTTTAGGCAGGGGACAAGAAAAACAGCACACGTGTATCTGCTTTTCTGCAGGGCCAAGAACCACTGTCAAAAGAACTGCAGAAGGGGATAACTTAGGTTCTTCCTCCTCCACCCAACAAAGAGGGAAAAAAATACACAAGTTACAAATACCCCTGAAATGGAAACAAAAGATCCCAAGCAGCCACTGTTTCAGAATGTCCTTTTTTTTTTGAAAGATTTTGAATTTGAATCGGAAGATGACAAACTTGTGAGCCTGCCTTTATATGACAAACATGCATTCACACACACACACACACACACACACACACACATATATCACATATATCAGTAGATGAGTTTTACAGATGATTTCACAATATTTATGATGAGAGAACAGAATATACAAAACCTGAATATTTGCAAAGCTTTAACATGCAAATATCTCCAGCTATATATAGATGGAATGAGTATCTAAAAGTTTTCATTTCAAAATGTGATTTACAGGCCTCGAATGTCACTTGCCTACTTCAAAATTAAATATGAACATGTATAATACTTTTGGTCCTACTACATTATTTACACTGATTTTTAGGAAAAAAATGCTAGAAGGAACTAAAAAGATAACTTGAATTTAGAAAATATTTTCTGGCTTCTGGACATCACTTGTTAAAGGCCAATGTTTAGGCAAAAAAAAATTAAAGTATGATCCCTATAGGACTGTTGAGTACCAATAGTACCACTTCTCTGGCTGTTTAAAGCTTATTCTCTTCTTCAAAAAAGATAACATTTTAAAGCTTACTGTTACACTGTAATATGAAAAAGTGATTAAGACAATCTTACTGCAGAATTACATAGTCTTCCACTTATATGAATTAAAAAAAAAAATCTCATTTCCAACGACTGATAACTGTCCTTCTCTTGTACATTGTTTCCCATGTCTCCTTCAAAGCTTCAAACACAATTCTTGAAAGTAACATACTTTCTTCCTCGTAGTTTGGTAGGCTGACTTCTTTGGGTGTTTGAGCTTGAGCTTTTGGTGTAGYGTAACCTCACCAAGTTACAGAGCTTGCTGGGCTCCAAAGGTACTCCAGAGGGGATTCACCCTCAGGAGGCAGAAATGATCCTATTTCTCGTGACCCTTATCCCTTATACTGGCAAACAGACAGAACTGGAAACTAGAAATTTAATGATATTTTGACTTCAAAAAGTCATTTTTGTATTTCAGCTGTTTTGCTTTATACTACAACACCGATTTSAGACAACTGCAAAATACAACAGCCTTTAGATGATTTACCTGTCTTACTCTAAAAGTAAAACTTCTTAATGAAAATGAGAAGCAGTATGAGACGTCTTGTCTCTCTAGAGGATTTTTTCCCTTTCTTATTTAGCAAACCTTTATTTTCCTGTTGCAATTAGCATTTTTCGTACATAAAGAATATTTGCCTCACAACATCATTTTGAGTATCAATAGAAAAGCCTTATTATTTTAGGTGGGTGACACAATAAAAGAGTGACATATTAATAAATGCCTATATAACAATCAAACATCTGACAGTTAAAAATCAGAGGACAATTCCTGTGAGAYTGCACACAATTTGAATAAGTAATTTATGAGGCTAAGGAACGAGCAACACTAATACTGTAAATGGACACCAAATTAAGGGGACTCCACTCCCACAAAGGGTAAAGAGAAAGAATATTTGCTTTAAGCTCTGTTGACAGTGTAAGGACCATGGACCAGAACAGCAGCATCTATCGAGTCTTGTTCATTGCTGACCTGCAAGAACGCCACTTTGGGAATTTCTGTCCTGCAGGAAAAAAAAAGTGAACCCACTTTCTGATTACATCATCCATCRGGCTAAGAGCAACAGCTTGAAGTGGTAATACCTACAGACCCTGAATAGTATTGGTTGGGGGCACTTGCAGGTGTCAATATTACTAAAACTTCTAAATAGCCATGACATATTTCAATCAGGAGTCTAAGGCCATTTTCAAAAAGGCCTCTTTCTCCACCACAACTGAGAGAGACTCCAGGATACATCACTCACTGCAGTGCAGTTCGAGCTCTCCTCTAACTTCATCAGCTCACCCACACAGATCTAAGACACTTGTATGAACTCAGTCTTGAGTGCATCTCTCCACATTAACCAATAATTCAAAAAAGTCTTTATCCAGCAATTTTGATGAGAAAGCATCTAGAGGAAAGAATGGCAGAATGGTTGAAGACAGAAGCACAAACAAAGGGATGCAGGCTTCGTACCATAACATATTGCCATCTTGATGCAAGACCTAGCAAGAATCTCTTCACTTCCCTCTTACACCTTACAAAGTGTAATTCATTAAACTGCTTGTAACAAGCATTCAGGTCTTTGGATGGAAAACGAGCATTCAGGTCTTTGGATGGAAATACGGCAGTTAGTTGCCACATTTTCTTACGGTGCTGAATAAACATGCTGAAGTGGCAATATCCACAGCTCTGGATCTAGCTGCAACCTGTGCTTGTCTTCAATCTACTGCCTTAACATGATCAAGGTAAGAACTAGACTGTGGTGCCTTGGTTTTTACAAGAAAGAAACCCAGGCACACAGGCTGGAAAGGAGTTGTGGCCAGAAAGTTAGTTGGACCCACTTATCAAATTTTATATGAAAACTATCCATTCTTTTTATGATCAGCACTTTTCCAAAATAATTCAAGTGTACCTAGAGATGAATRCCATTTATCATATTATATCTATTCCCAAAGCCAAGATTACTAAATATTCTAACGTGTTTTCAAAAACATGGCCACATTTCCACTTCTGTGGTGATTTTTCCACAAGCCCCTCCTGCCCAGCCACATTTGCACAGCATATCCTGGAACGTAAATACCTCACAGCCTCATCGTTTCCTGCCCTCGCTCTGAGGCAAATAAGCACGGATTAAGACTTGACTACTAAGACTTAATTGTAAGATATGGTGTTCAACCACTTTGACTTTTAGGAAACAGAACAATATACACTTCACAGTTTTCTTTAGATGACCTCACATGCTGACTGTATAGGCAACACATGCTCCTGAGTTTGACCTAATGAAGGACTTTCCAAAATTCTGGAAACTCTATCTTCTTCCAAACTGAGGACATTAACACAAAACAACTCACAACTTGAGAAAGGGGTGAAAGAGTGAGGAAAGCTGAGAACAGCTGAAGCAAAGCATAAGATATTGCAACATGTGATGTTATCCCAAAGGAAGCCCTCACCATCCTCAGCAGGCCTCAGACAGAATGCAAAATATGGGGAAATTATATTCCAGTTATACTGATCAGTATGACTAGCAGGTAAAAACAGAAATATATAAAAGACAGTTTTTATGAAAAGCACATGCTCAGGACAATGACAGGCCCAACAACGGGCATCATGGAGTTCATGGACCCCAAGAAGGGAAAATCTTTATCTGGAATTAGCAGGCCCAAGGCCAGTCACAAGACAGAAAAGTACAGCAAATTAGACTGTCTTCACTCTAAACTGACATTAAACAGTAATGCAGTGAAGTGGGAACATGAGCAGGTACACAGAAGAGACAAAATTTTCACAGAATCATGTGGATCCATGGAGTCATGGTGCTGTCAGATTGAAACACCGGCTTGAGCTCCACAGCAACAATTAACTYGTGTTAGAAACTGGGTCCAAATGTTTTCCAAGGAAAGCGCTTCCCATTCGAAGGGCCGGCAGGCGCCTCCTGGCAGGCRGATGCCAGAGCGCCGCCAGAGACGCCCTGCACGAGGCACGGGGCCCGCGGCTCCAGGCACCGCGGCCCACGGCTCGGGACRGGCTCTGTACAGCCACACCGCCTTTTGTAATAAAAGGAAATCTCATTTGTAAAAATTAAAATAATGAGTCATTATTTTATCATTCTTTTTGTTGAAGATGAGAGATGAAGCTTCTGGATATTACAGGAACTTAGGCTGGATGCTACTTATCCCACTGATAGGTCTGTATCCGAAGGTAAATCAAAAAATAAACACACCATTCTTCTGCTGAAGGAAGTTCCACGCAGCAMTCACAACAAAGCATGGCTTAATTTCTGTATTCCATAACATATTTGACCACAAACTATCTACAAGGATGTGGCTACGAAGACCCTGAACACTGGATGTAGACTGATAGAGGAATAAAACTGAGAGCAAATAACTTTTCTAGCAATAAGTGATGATAGCTGCACACTTCAGAACTGCTGTTTGCTGCCCTATCTATATCATTCCTATATTCATCCCAAGGATAGAATGTCTATACCTAAATGTATCGCCAAATGAATCTGAAACACTCTTATTCTGCAGACTTGTTGCAAAGCATAATACTGAAAAAATAACTGCTGCCCTATGTAATTCATATATGAAATAATGTTCATCTTACAGCTTTAACATCATCAAAACAAAAACGTCATCAGCAATTTCACAACCAAATTAAACAACATATTTCTGAAACGTTTTAACAAGCAGTCATACATTTTCTATAATGAGAGGTTAATATTAGCAGTTATCTGTTTATTTACCCTGAAGATATACTAATTAGTATAATTCTCAAGAAAATCTAAATTGGTTACGAACTCAAACTGTGGAAATAATCCATTAAATATTTACAATAGAAAAACAATTCAGAACTCCACAGCTCCAGTATAAGCCCCGTACCTGCGCCCTCGCATGCACTTCCCCTAGGAGGCCAGAGTACTGCTGCTCCAGATCCTTCTTCTGCTTCTCCCAACAGCCTTCCTGCACTTTCATCTGTTCAGCCATTTTGTTAAAAGCATCTTCCTGGGTCTGCTGAAGCTCCTTCATCGTATCAGACTTGTTCTTACACACATACTCAAGATGGGATATCTGTGGTAGGTATAATTTTTTTAAAAAAATTACCTCCCTTAAAAGCTTTTTTGGCATGAATTTTACATATCAGCTTATGCACATTCAGTATAAAATCTAAATTGTAACTTTTTTTAAACATGCTTACTAGAAGTAAATAAAAAGAATTCTCATATCTTATTTCCTTGAACTTTGCTCAAAAAAAAAAAGAAAAACATCAAGACACTATTTTCGAGTAAAGAGTTTCTCACATTTTCAACATAGCTCCCTGACGGTGAACTACAGCCTTTTCTGTTTGGACTGGGCACCTGCCTTACTCATTTCCAGATGTCAGTCTTCCACTGCTAAACTAATGAAATATCAGTCCTTATTTTTATATCATGTCTTATTGGAAAGCCAAGACATTCTATAAATTATTGAGCAAAAAAAAAAAAAAAAAAAAAAAAAAAAAAAAAAAAAAAAAAAAAAAAAAAAAGGCATTTCTTGCAACTAGCTCCCTATTTAATGGTATGATTTTAGCGATGTTAAATCACTACATGATTTAACATTGCAACTACCATTCAAATTAAATTTAGGAAAGAATCAAGGGAAAACCTCCAAACACAAATACCTACACTTTCACTTTGGTATGTAGGAATGTCAAGAATATTCCTTTCGACATGAGCATCTAAAACTTGATGAGAAAAGAAAAAATTGTTCTCAGAGAGCACTGCAGTAGAGAAAGAACACTGGCCCCCAATTCTGTAGAGCTGGGCTACTCCTGCAAACTACAGGGAAGAGCTCTACGGACCAGCTGACTGAGCTCAGTAACCATGCTAAATTAAAAAATAAATAAAAAAATTCAAGAGACATACAAAAAACCCTATCCCATCATTGCCAACAATATTCATGCCCTTCAGYATCACCTCACAGACAAACAGAAATAATGTATCTAGACCATTCTACATAATTCATTTTAAATTAAGCCTCTTTAGTTATCACCACTGATTGCTGGGATATGTACTAAGATGGACAGAGTCAAAATGACTTAATGTAAGCAACCCTGTGCCTGTACTCAAGCCAAAGAGCTATCATAACTGGAGCAGAGGAGGAACTCATGAAACAGTTTTCTGGTCCCATCCGTTAAGAACAAAACATCAGTGCAGCCAAGACCTGGGATCTTCCACACAGACCACAACAACACCTGTCACCTGATCAATAAGACCAGGACATGAACAGAAATCCTAAAAAGTGGCATATGTTAGTCTGCAGAGCTCGCTTAAGGTATTGAAAAAGAAGCCCCTTAAAAATATATATTATTAAATACAAGCCTGTGGGCAGRGAGAGAAAGGAACATTTATGCTTACTGTCATTAAACAGATTCAGGAAAGCACATTTTTCCCTTGAACAAATATTTATTAATTACAGAAAAACATTTTAAAAATAAAAATTTTCTATTGTATTTATATATGTAAGAATATACATGTTATAACCAAAAATTATAATGTAAGAAAAAAGCACAACAGCATTTTTTTCCAAATGGAATCCCTCAAATTTATGCATACATTTTAAAGATGATGTTCCTGGAGTAAGCGCATTTTGTTTCTCTTTTATGCTAAAATAAAGAGTTGCTTTATTAGTGTAAATGACTAAGTTCTTTGAATTGCTTCATCAGTAAGATTAATTTATTTTCTTTTAATTAGGTCCCTATGGCTAATATTGGCTAGTAGTATTAGCATGTCCCGCACAGAAAATGGAGCTTAGAGACTTCATACAGACTTCAGTCACATTTACATGCCCACAGCAATGGCATCAAACTGAGTTGTAGACAAGCCATAATTAATGGTATTGAATTATTAACGTCCAAGTTCTTTTTGAAATAAGATGAATGTCAGTCCCTTTTAATGATACTGTGATGTGGACAAATGTCACTGAATTTAATGGAGGTAGCTGGTGCCTAAGGACACTTACCTTCTCATTAGCCCGGCTAAGGTCTAAGATCAGGGCATCAACATTCTCCTGTAAGACTGCACAAAGCTCAGGCCAAGAGAATCTATCCAGGATGCCTTCTGGTTGTTTTATAAGCACACAGCCTGCTACCAAATGCTGATACAAGTTATGAAGGAAGGTTAGCTTCTCCTGAGACAAAAAAAGAGAAAAATTAACTGTTGTATATAAACTATGTTAGAATACAAASAGATATATCATACATGTGGTAATGTGAACTGCACAGACCTTAAAAAAAAAAAATATAAAGTTCAAACCTGAAAATTCAAACCTTTTAAAGTTATTATCTGTAATCAAAACTATGAATGACACTGTTTTAACAAAATTTGATTAGGCATAGCACAAAAATACAGACAGCCGAATCCTGCAGTGTTCACAACTATGACTTGACAGAAATAAAATTTTCAGTGCTATTAATAGATGTAATTTAACTGACCATGTTAATACTTTAAGCTTCATTCATACTGTACCCCCTTCCAATATCTCTGCACAGCACACTGAAAATGGGCTGATATGGCAACACGAAACAGACTAAAACCTTATATCACCTTAAGTTCTTTGAAAGCTCTATTTCCATGTTTTATATACACTTACTATGTATGACCAAACAACTCGGCAAAACAGGTCTACAGCTCTTTCACTTAAGTTCCAAAAGCCATGTCCCATCCATTTATATTGATTTGTCAGCAGTATAATAAACTGATGCATGTTATAAATAATCTTCAATAACTGCAACATGTGATGCAACCCACCCTTCATCCTTTTAGTATATGCACAGCCTCTTTAAGACAATACAAAGCTGCTCATCAGAAGCCACAAGAAACAATGTTTATTCAAAGGCAAATAAGTCAGTGAAAAGGTCTCACTGTTTTTCAGGAGACCTGGATGATTATAGGTGAACAACTGTTTTTTTCAGAGCCTTCTGTTCTGTGCTTATGCCATAACTGCACTGTGTAGGCCAGAATTATTTCATTTTACATTGAGCAATAAAGTACTTGGGTTTTTTTAGCTTTGTTTCTAATGAGTTTTCTAATTCCCAGATAAAATCCAGTGTGGCACCAGCGTGACATTTTTACTGTGATAAACCAAGGATGATCATTATCCATTTGGTGTGAAGAAAAAAAAGAGATCTCAAGGCCCAAAATCAATTTGCACATGTTGAATGCAACCACAATACTGTAGACATGCTGACTTTACAATACAGTCAGGCTTCAAGTTTCCTTCACTTTAATCATTATCTGATGTGAATAACAGTTCCAGCTGCTTCATGTGGACACTATTTAAATACCAGACTACAAGGGAGGTGGAAAGAATATTTCCTTTTTACTCAGTTGGCATCCATGTTCAAATCTGTGCAAGTAATGAGGTCAAGATGCAGGACAACTCTGATAAAGAACTCCACTGATAGAGCTAGGTGTTGAACTGCTTTACTGAGAGGAAAAGCAAGCTATAAATAAGAGAGTAAGCTGTATCATTAAKATCAGTAAACAAAGATAAGGAAAGAACAGTTCTAAAGTTAAACCTAGTAAAGCAATTCTCACATACAACACTATTATCATACATAAATCACTTATCCCTCAAATAACAAATCATGAACAATAATTTATAGATTTTGTGGCAGGTAAAACTATCTCAATTCCRTATTTGTTGGACTAACACTTCTCATCTGAATCAGAAATTAAAAATATGTGGTGATTATACTATTTTATGTTTCACTTAAACAGCAAACATTTGTGCTTTCAARCTGAAAAAAATGTTCTTCAGGCACATTTGTTTAAATTACTCAATTTAAAAAGAAAAARACTGAAAGACTGGAAAGGTTAAGCTATAGTTCAGACAGAATGTGAAACAATACACACTGAGATTTTGTAGATACTAAACACATTTTTCAAAATACATATCTTAAAATCATATTTTGGGGATAAATCTACTAAGACTAAAAGTAACCATCTGATGTATGTAAATGTATAAAGCTAAGATTAAATAAAGACTCTTTTTGTCAGTCATCTTGTCTCTGGTAATACCTCCATATCCTTCTGGTAAGCCCTGGTAAGCTTCTGGATTTCATTTTCAGATTCTGTGGCACGTACTTTCTCTTTCTCCCAGCATTGCAGTACCTTCTGTAGCTCCATTTTTAAAGTGCCTATTAAAGTATCTCTGTCTACACACTTAGTGTGCAGATGATTTAACTCTTTATTGGCATCAGCCAGGTTATCCTGAGCATCCTGTACAACAGAGAAATAGGACAGGAAGGCTGGTAAAAATTTTACTCTGTAAAAYGTTAACCCACGATTTGAGGAAGAAACCACCCGTACTGACACATGGGCTCAGAACTTGTTGCCAGTGACAGATTTTCAAATCCAACAGTGTTTCTTCACCACTGCCTTTAAATAGTGAGCCTATGAAACCCATCTCTAAAGTCAAACAACCCACAATACGAAGACCTTCCCCTCGGAATTCAGAATTGGGTTCATGTTCCTTAACTGAGAATGCAAAATGAATGTACAGGAGTCTCCAAATGGAGAGCTTTCAGAGCTATTGAAAGCATTGCTTTCATAAATAAATCATTTATCCACACAGACAGGTGACAAGAGCACTGGGGTCAACTTTTGTAAAGAAGAACTGCTACCCTCCAAACTTTTTGCACGGGGAAAAAAAAGTAAAGCAAAAAACAAAAGGACTCCTTTCAGAATTTGACTGTGGGAAGAAACTAACAATCAGAAATGGTCAGAATTACCACAATAGCCTTGCCAATAACAATCTCACATGAGAAATAAAGAATTTAACGTATCACCCTTTCAAGTCAAAAGTTGGCTGAGTTGGATATGTAGATACCTTCCCTAAAAGCACTAAACTTCCATTTCCAGTGTTGCAGCTTTATCACAACTACTTATATAGGAAGTCTATCTAGGAAGCATGCTTTAATTTTGATTAAAACATTAGATTAACACTTTTKGGGGGGGAGGGGAATATTTTAGATTGGATCAAGTTTTTATTCATATTTAATTTATTGCTGAAGATTTAAAGAAATCAGAAACAAGTGTACTGCATGACAAGCAGCACATCCTATGTGCAGCAAACAGCTTTTGCATGAAGAGTGCACATATCGGCTGCAAAATTCTCAGGTGCTTTACAAAGGTTTTACAGCAGAAGCTGAAGTCTTAAGTGTTCTGAACATAAATTAGTTAGTACAGAAAGTTCAGATCAGATGACAAGAGATCATGTACATGTATAAAATAACATTAAAATTCAATGAATGTTGCAAAAGCGTAGCACATCTCCAGCAAAAGTTTCTGAACAATGTTGGAAGCAATCAGCTTTTTTTTTGCATTAATAAAACAGACTGCCACTTTGTGCATTAAGTTTAACAAGGAACTCAGGACTTCCTCACTCTCTTAGCCAGTGAGCTTAGCAGACAGGACGTTACAGAACTACTGTGTCAGCCAAACTGAGAAAAAAACCAACTCCTACTGAACAAGAGTTTTAAGTATTTTTCACCAGTTGCCAGTTACTCAAAATAGAATTAGACTGCACATTTTACAACTGTCAAGGTTGATCTATCTTGCACAAAATCAGACTAAAACGTTTGTCTGATAAAACAAAATAAAACTTTAAAAAAATTGCTTTGTATGAACAGAAGGAATTTAGTGCATTTCTCATTTTTAGTTTTCTTGAGAAATTAAAGATACACAGAGTTAACAGAAAAAATGTTAAGGTTGATTTCAATATAAAACAATACTCTTCAAATTGATAAAGGATCTCAAATTATCATTTCATAAATGTAACTATTGAAATGCTCAGGTATGTAGATTTAGATAGATTGTAACCATGATAATTACAACATGACTTCAAACAAGCCTGGGGCTTAAATAATCTCTTTAATAGAAAGAAATGGTATAGAGACTGCTAAAACAAAAAGAGTAACACACATCGACAAWGACATTTCTTGTAGAAACTTCTGTTTCTATGTTAAATTCATATATCCATACCTTAAGGTCTTGACTTTGAGAACGTATTTTCTCCTTGGATACCTCAAGCTCTATTGACATCATCTCATATAAAGCCTTGATTTTTCCAAGCTGAGGAAAATAAGGACAAACATACTTTCAATTCAAATTCCTTTGATGGTGTTTATATAGTTGAATTAATATACCATTAACCATTAATATACCACTACACAACTTCCTATACAGTCAAGATAAGAGATCAGATACTAAATTCTTTAACTCAGCTTACTATTAACTTTTCCATCATTTTCCAAAATGTCTGACAMAGAAGAGGACTTTGAAATATACTATAAAATGTAATAAAGCCAGACTATGATTTGGGAAGTATTTTCAGAGAGTAAGTTTTTAGAGTCAGTGGCTCTTTGAAAAAAAATATGCCTAAGAGTAGTCTCTATTCTCTAATAAACACAGGATAATAGTCACCTAATAGCAGGAATGTCCCCTAAGAAAAGCATGCATGTTTGGTGCATTAAAAGTAACCACCTTCAAGACAATTCCTGACTGCCGTATGTACTAACTTCACTTTTCTAACTAGATAAATAAAGAAATAAACAAACCAACTGGATAGTTGCTTTTTAGATAATTTATTTCTGTGCACATCTCTGTCTTTAGTTACCTTTTCGTAAGATTAGCAATGTCCAGGTCTGAAAGAAGACATCTAGTACAGATATAGGCAGCTTACTACCGGTCCTTCAGCATTCAGTAAGGAATCAGATAACATATCTTGATTTCTAAATTTACACAACATATACACTTGCAAATTATATTTTTGTTTGACGCTAGTTAGGAGCAGCTTTAGAAATATTCGTGGCAAATTATGCAAGCAACTAAAATATTTCAAAGGTTCTTTTTATTTTACTGGCTTTCTTTCCCTCTCCAAACATACTCCAGTCTCCATAGTATATAAAATTGGAAGTTTTTACTCTGTCAAAAAAATTCACTCTTACACCCTTCAATCACACAAGAAAAACTTATCACTCAATGTTCAACACTGCAATTTATGTGACACATGACAGTTTCACCAGTGTTTCATGTATACATACAGGGATATACTTAGATTAATAATTCCATCAATATGTGGAGTCTTGTTGGAAAATTTTGTAGAAAAGATCTATTATATAATTACTCAAAACTAAACCCTTGTTGTTGCTTTAAGACATCCTACTTTAATTGTACAATGCCCTTCACATTCCAATTTTCTGTTTTATTAAAACCAGTTTAATTACTAAACATATCCAACGCACAAAAAGCCAGAAGCAGCAGTACCCTTGGGGGCAAGGGGAATCAAGAAGGACAGAGCTCTGCCCTTTCTGTGCCCCGTGAAGGATCTGGCTCTGTATGACAACTACAGGGTCAGTCACACGCGGCCCTACTGGGAAGTCTTGTGGCAGGTCATCAGTTGGTCCTGCTCTGCTTGTGATTTATTTTCCTTGACAGTTCATTCTTCTTTCTGTCAGAACGCTCTCGTTGCTTTCTTCGCAGCCACCCCCTTGGTCTCCCCACCGCTGTCTCTGGCACGGCTTCACAACAAAGCCCGGTGCTCAGCCAAAGCCTGCTGAGCCGCCTCTTCATCCGGGCCGAGCACCACGTGACGCTCCTCCTCCCAAATAACAACTCGCTGTGGGTCATATGTTCCGACTTACTCTGCAGCTTCCAGACCTGGGTCTCAGAAGAGTTTCCTAACTAGTGTACACATCRCTTCTCTTATCTCACTGGGAGACACCTAACAGCGCTTGCTGTTTACAAAAGTATAATTGTTTCCRTGGTCACTTATTTTTGTGCCCCTTAGAACAATCTCTGAGGTCTTCCGGGACATCGTTCTTTTTCCAATAAAAGCAGCAAGGCTAATACTTTTTTTTAATGTTGCCAGTGAGTAGCTAGACTATGCATTTGTCAAAAYGACAGACAAAACACAGAAATGAGAAAATCACAGTGCCAGCCTTTTTATAATCTTGCTACACTTTGTTCTCCTGTATTTGTCAATTTTATGCAGCAATAAACTAATTACAATTTTGTACGGAGAACTTTAACAGAGTGTAGCTAACTTCTTTCCACAGTCTTTAAAGCTACAAATTCATAAAACATTTAAACTCAAGAGGATTAACTGAACTACATTAGCAATACAAATGAGAAAATAAATGCAAGATTGTGACTTTCCAGTCAGGGAAATATAAGTTCACTAGGACTGCATAGCAAATATTATGTTTTTTTATCTGAGGGAAAGACTTCCAAAATTGAAATATTTCAGTTATTATCTTGCTACCTTCAAGAAAGTATTGCCAAGGTAGTAGAATTATTGAAATTGATATTATTGGAGAAACAATGAGGCCTTTGAGATTATTCTAAAGGAGACAAGAAATAAGTGACCATGGAAATAACTATACTTTCTTACACAGCACATACCATATCTGAAAAGACCTCAGAATAGCACCTCTGAGAAGAGCACCATCTCAGAAAACTGGTCTGCTTCTTAAACGCACACACACACGTTTACATATTTGATAAAAAATGACTGGTTAGGTTCAAGAGTAGTACATTTATTAGCTCTGTAGTACAAATCAAACTCTTGCGCCATCATCTTTTAAYAGAATTCTTAGACAGAGAAGACTCATTTTCACCAAAACTTACTGAAAATAACAAGTCTAAAAGATTAAAAAAAAAAATGAATGGAACACCAATCCCCCCCCTCCTCCCTATAAAATGAAACATTACTGTAGGGCAGGCTTAAAGAAAGACTAGTGACAGAGATTATTTCTTTTGGTGTATTTGAAGCTGTCAGCTCCACATTCCCACTCTTCTGACCTTTGTTACAAGCAAGGAGTATGTACCGCTGCAGGCCGAAGGCAATACAGACACAGCCAAACAGTGCAAGTGTTACCTCATTAGACGTATCTTCCAGCTTGTTCTGATAATCTGTCAAGGTACACCTCAAAGTCTCAAGGACAACAGAGGGGCTTGGAGGTTTATCTTTGTCCTTACAAGTGCCTGAAGAAAAATACAGAATGAAAATTAAGCCCTGAAAGCCTCAGAGAGAAAACTAGCCACAGTGGAGGAAAGGTATTAAAATCAGGTAGGGCTACAGTGACAACACAGAACATCCAACAACATCCTTGTTTTCCACAAGGTATGCAGCCCTACTTCTATAACAAACAGTGCTGACAGACACTGGTATCTTGTACCTCTAATGCAAGATACAGAACTGCAAATTCTGGACTAGATTTCTACTTAACGTTTTCAGTATGCAGACTTGCATATAATTTCAGCCATGGTCAAGTCTGTGTCACTCAGTCAGACCAGCCAACGTTGAAACCACACAGAAATGCACTTTGAAAAACACACTGCCTAAAAGTTAAGTACATTACATTTTTCCTGCCATTATTTTGCTGTTGTGACTAAGCATGCATATTATAACACAGTACTTCATTTACTCAGAGCTTTACTGAGCCAAAGATCACATGATTATGTTATGCTTGGAGAGATCTTAAAAACCCTTTAAATGATCTTGAATTTCACTCCAAAGGAAATAATAAAAAAAAATTTATTATCTGTCTGCAGAGTCCTACATAATGTTTCAATTATAAATCTTAAAGCTGATATATCCATTATATATACACTACACTTATTTATTAAACCTTCAGACGAGACTTCTGATCTAGTTGCCTTAATTAGGGACATATGAACATAAGTTTGAGCATTCCAGAGCTAGTAGTACAATGTGCTAAGAAAGCAAAACAATACTATATTGATCAAGAGGTCACAAGATGTCAGATGATATTAAATTTCTAAGAACAGCCTCTTCACTTTTTCTCATGTTAGAGCAAAATAGCAGGTTATTGACAGATTCTTCTTCCTCTCCTTTGTTTACAGAAGCATGCAGCACTTACAGAGAGATTTTGTAACAGACAATTATTACTACTTTTCCTCAAGTGTTTAATAAACTTAATAAACAGAACTAACTTTACCAAGCCAAACACCATGTTTATTTTACAAAAGAAGAAGCATGAAATCAGAGGCATCTCGTTTCTGGTGATGCTAATCAATCATAACTCCCAGGAGAACTAAATGTGCGTACAGGTGTTTACACCACTCCTGAAGGACAAGGAAAGCTGCCTGAAAGTCTCAGAGCTTTTAACTTAGGATGTTTCAAAGTCAAACCAGATACTGAACTCTAAACCTTTCCACTGGGCAGCCATAGTTATGCATAAAATTTTTTTAGCCAGAAAAGATGCCCTAATGAACTTGCTAGATGGCTTTTTTTTTTTTTTTTTTAAGTATTCTATGGTTAGTGTTATCTAATAAACATGACATTCTATGCAAAGCAACATGGTAGGATTGTTATAAGCTATCCATAAGGGGCACCAACAGCAGTCAATAGAAAAATAAGTATGTGTGCAAGTCTGAAAGTATTGAGAACTGCCATTCTGAAAATATAAATTTCAAATTAAGAATTATCAAATTATTTCTTTCCTGGCTACTTTGATAATGCCAGAAAGCACAGAATACAGCTGAATCCTGCTCTATACCAAACAYGAGCTCTTCATTTTGGCCCTTAGCAGCTGACTGACGAGTCAAGTCACACTCAGCCAAACCAATGTGGGTTTGCTCTGGCATTTAAGGCAGAGTTGTAATATCTTACAATGCTACTGATTTTATCACTTAAGCATAGGTAAGGTTAAGCACAGGACTCCACACTGTACTCTCAGAAACATTAATGACCTCTATTATAGGACCGATACAACAACATTTTGGAGCCGTCTCACAGCATAGAAATGGAATTTCTTTGTTCCYTTCTTTCTTTTCTTTCTGTTCTTTCTTTTCTTTCTGTAGATCTGAGAAGCTGTAACTCACAGCTATATTACTGAGTTTAAAATAACACTACAAGTAAAGCAAGGGACAGCCTTCCACTCCACCTTCTTTATTAAGTTAAATAATATATCATCACTTTTGAAGCCCCAAAGTGCAATGCTGTCCCTGAAACTATATTTAGACCAAGTTTGCCCAGAACAGGCTCTTGCAAGGAAACTTACCATGCCAGCATAGCTGCCTTGGCTGCAATGCTGTTTTCTAGACAGCCCAGTTTGCCAACAAAAATACCAGATTCTGCCTCCCTGCCCTAGCTGAGGTTGCTCTCTGCTAGAGCAGAGGCTACTGCTCTGATTATGGCCAACTGCCATCCGTCACCAAACAACAATGCAAGAGAAACGCAAAATAATCCAAACATGGCTGTCTTGCTGGGTCTACTTTGCCAATAAGAAACAATAGATAAATAAATAAAATAAAGCAATTTGTCAACATCACTCAAGTAAGCTTTTGGGTCAAACTTCAGGGAAGTGCCAGGTCCAAGTGGGTAACACTGTCAGTTCACTTTTTTAATATTCCTGAAATTACACGAACATTTTGCCTTAAATGAAGACCAATTTGTTGAGCACCAAATCTGTAGTTGAATAACCACAAGATATGATAAACATAAGATATAAAAGGATCCTAAAAAATAGGATAAACTGAACATCATTTATATTTCCCAATAAGAACAACAATGTTGAGGAACATTTTTAAAATACTTGAAAATGGAGAAGATGTAGGCTTGTGCTTTTTCTTTCACAAACAGTATTAAAAAATGGTAAATACATGTATTTTTCAATTTTACAAATATAAAGGCTATCCTTTTTTTTCCTTTTGAAGGTCCAAAAAGCATGGAAACTATCCTTTAACTGAGGGGATACGACCTTTAATAGCGAGTGAGACCTTTCAGCCATTTCAGATAAAAGCTAAAAATAATAAAAGAAGGAATGACTGACCATCCAGCTGTGGTTCATGTCATACTACCTACCCTCTGCGGCTASCTAGATTATCAAGATATAATAAAAGTTTTGATTTTCATTTGCTCATAGATTTTCCTACTTCAAGTATTATTATTATCTAAAAAATTTCTAAATACAAGACAGCAAGGCAACAATCTTCAAAAACAAAATAAAAATACATTTTGCACTCAGAAGTGCAGTGATATTGTGGAACAAATGTTTTAGTCAGTGTCTACTTTAACATTAGCTATGAAGACTCAATTCACATGATGGGTAAGTTTGACCTTCTGCCTCAACTGAGTGACTACACCGTCTCTGAAGCTTCAAAATGAGATTTGTTCAAATAAGTTCTTTCAAAGTTTACCTTAAATAACACAGAAAATTAACACACAAGTTACTGAATAAGATGCTAATAAGTAATAAGACAAGAACAGCTCAAGACAGTTATTCTCTGAAAAGTTCGCCACTAAGGAGAACAGAAAGCCCAAAAGACAATTATTGTTTTGGAACTGTACATTAGCAGGAGCATCCTGCTCCCTCCAGACTTGAAAAAAAACCTCCAGAAATAGGTAACTTTGCAAGTCTGAGCAGAACATACAGCTTGAAATAGCAGATGTGTCTTCAGTAAACCTACAGAAACCACTTATCAGAGTTAAAACTATAATTATGGAACAAAACTCTACTGATTAGGATTACTGATTAGGAAGTGATTCCAGTTCTTAAATAAAAAATTATATGACCCAAGTGAGGAAATCAATGTTTCATAGTTTTAAACTGAAGCCAATTAATTATTTGGAAACCTAAAAAGGTTCTTTACTCGTTTTAGACATTATCAGGCTGTAATAGGTATCTTAGAATATATGTATATCTCCATTAAAAGGTGTTATAGCATCCATTTATGTCTACTGTGGTTAAACAGAAACAGTACATTTACACAGAAAAGTGCATTTGATCTTTTAGCATTTTTTTAACCTGGTTTACCTAGCAGCTAAAATTGGATGCTTTTTTCCCAATTTATTTGCTCTGTAAGTTGGAAACATTCTGTATCCAATCTGCAACTTTCCCACAGGAACTGCATAGAAAACTTCTATACAGTTTTAAACAAAGATTTTAAAATAGTCTACCTTCACCTTGAAAAGGCTACTAGCTGTTATGTTAAAATTCAGTACGTCTATGTTATCTAACACCTCAAGTGTTGAAGCACACAGCAATTTTTTGAGTTTGATACAATAATTATACATAAAGCCAGAATGACAACCACTTACATTTAATTGTTGATCAGAGAAATATTCATACCGTTCTAGATGCAATAAAATACTATTCCACAGACAACAGTAAGAAGTAGTGTGTTAYACCATGTGTCCTACACAACCTTTGTGAATATATGACCTTTAAGTTGCTGAAGGTTGCCTCAGAATTTGGCTCAGTTCAGGCAAAACATCTGTTCCCTTTGCAGGTATACTGTAAGGACTTTTTTCTCAGTTGGATTGAGAGCACAGCAAGTGAGCCCTTTTCTGACCGATCATATAGACCCCGGCATTTGTAAATCAAGCTCTGGGCTGACAACAGCAGGTCCACATTCCGTCACCCCTTCTCAGCTAGCAAGGCCATTTGACTGCTGTGAGAACTGCTCTTATCATGTCATCAAATCAAAGCATGTTGAGAAGAGGGAATGCAAGAGGCATCTGCAGAATTCCCACAATGTAGTGACTTTGGAACATTGACAGATGCATCTGTCATTTTATACCTTCAACTAACCTGCTGTCCGCTGGCCTGACATAGCAAAGCTGTCCAAGAGTAACTCCAGCTCTCTCGTGTTGTTTTCACACGTCTCTGTTAGAAAGGCCTGGTGTTTCTTGGCCTTTATTTGACAGGAGATACAGACAAGACAAGAAGGAGAAAAAAAAAGAAACCCATTAAAATAGTAAACAGAAGAAATACAGATCACAATGGTATTTTGTTCTCCTTTAAATGATTCCTGCTCTTATCAGTTCTTTACGATTTCATGAAACCCTGAAATATGTTTGCAATAGGATTTAAGGCTTCCAGTAGCCAGAATAAGTAATATTTTTGGTTATTTTAAAACCCAATCCTAATCTTCTGCTTTAAAAATACAGTGAAGGCTAATTAATTGCTGCCTATTTATGCAAGCAATGAAATCTATTGTTACACCCTACAAGGGCATCTAGAAAGACACCAAACTACTGGCAGACTGGCTGGAAATCCATGATTTGGCACTYGGTCAAATCCCACACCTACTCTTGTTGCAAACCTGCCTACTTCAATTGTTAATGTCTTCCGTGCTCAGTGGAGCTTTCTCCAGTCTCAAAAACTTCTCCTGAAACACGGAATACAAAGAAGCAGAATCCTCCAACTCCTAGAAATGACTTTTCTTAAAGTAAGAACTTCACTGAGTAGAGCCTATCTTTCACATTTAGATATTGGTTGTATTTTGAAGGTAGAAAGGCTTTATAGCAGAGATTTATGATTGAACAGAAACATTGCATGAAATCTCAACTTACATCTGACAATAAAACCTGCAACTCTCACAGACTTTAACTACAGATTCATCCATGACTCTGGTCAGAATGAAGTTTCTATTACATTTCTGTAGAGRGGCATTCATAGGTTTTACTTTTCAAACAGACTAGTAATTTAATGTTCTGCTGACAAAATGCAACATCCCTGGTCAGTTACATGAAGATATAAAAGAAAGAAAAAAAGTCAAGAGGCAACTAGGTATAGCTATCTTTTCATAATTTTCTTAAGTCAAAGATCATGTTTAAAGATATCTCATTACTCCTAATTTCTCAGTTTATTTTTATTCTGAGTTATAGTACCTATTTGCATCATTACCACTTGTATTTTATTATGAAAGTTTAGTCTTTTTGCACCAGAAAGAATCTTGCCCTCTTTTCTGTATCATAAACTACTGCTGCAACTATGCTTCATCGAATATACAGGATCTAGTCTATTTCTCAAGTGGGGAAACACCCACTGCAAGAAAACTGCTAGATGCTGGTAGCAGATAACTGGCAAGCTAATTCTCTGCAGTGTTCCTCACTATTCAGTTTAAATATTTTATAAATTTGCTTTACTCTTTCAATTTTAATTATATGTACTGTATATCAACTAATATATTATTCATATGTGTATTTCAATGTTAGGTCCCCTGTAGCATTTACATGCTTTTCCTTGTATAAGAATTTCCACTATATTTCATATGGAATTTTAAAACAATTTATTCAATTACATCCAAAAATAAATATTCTTCTTCCCTGTATAGAACTCTCTATATAAATAGATACTGTATTTCCTGCATACCATCTAATAACATTTTGTAGGATGCAAACATTAAAATCATTTGCCTTAATATATTGACATCATCTCAAAACCTGCACATATTACAAAAGTATGAGAACACGATCACTATTACAATAAAATAAATATACTCTTTCATATTTTTTAAAAACTCCAGTATAAAGTCAGACTGTATCTTCCCTGAAAAATCTTTTCCCATGGGAAAATATCAATTTTTTAGGATTTTTCTATTTTCCCATCCAAGTACTTTCCATCATTTGAGTTACCTTACTGCCAGTAGTCAGTATATTGCAGCATATTTAGTCTTGACCACTTTCTGTGCTCACTGCATCTAGATTCACTATGATAGTTTCAGCATTTCTCAACAGTACAAAAGATCAAAAGGAAATTCCTTAGACTTGCTAGCTCTTCTATGTATTAGCTACAAACAGTTTAGTATTCTTCCTTTCTAACTTCTGTTTTGAATCAATTTCTGCAGTTGTTACAAATTTAAGAAAACTGTAAACTACCATGTTGGGAATCTGAGCACAGGTATGAATCAAAAAGAGTCTAAACAYAGAAAAAATATTTCTTACATCCCACTGAGAGGTATTTAATAAGGATGTACAATGTCACAGAATCACAGAATAATTTAAGCTGACAGAATCTCTGGAATTCATCTGATCCCACTCCCCACTCAAAGCACGGACAGCCCCACAGCCAGATTAGGTTGCTCAGGACCTTGTGCAGTCCAGTTTTCCGTATCTTCAGGGACACAAACTCTACAGCTGCTCCAGGACACTCGCCGCAGTACCTCACCGTCCCCATGTGATCTTTTTTCCCACAAGGAATTTCCCTTTTCCAAGAAGCGCTTGCACTGTGTGTTCCCACTCATCCTTTTGCTGGGCACTCTGAGGACGGTGCAGCCCTGCCATCTCTATAAGCACTGGTTTGGAAGTTGATGGAACTGGAGATCTCCCTCAGCTTTCTTTTCTTGAGGCTGAACACAAACTGCTGATAACAACTCTCTGCTTCCAAAAATGAAAATGGAAAGGAAAACAGATTCCACAAGGACTGCAGAAGTCAAGCACACAACCAACGGCAGCTGCTGAAGGTGCCTTCTTTCAGGTYTCTCTATCCCATGTGAGATTACCTCCCTCCCATACTGCTGCCCAAACTCACAGCTGTGTGAGGGGAAGCAGTTCCTGCACAACTACTGTGGATTTACTTGAGGGACTGTTCCCCAGGCGGCTTCAAGAGGGACACAGGGTGGCAGGGCTCTAAACACGAGCCCATTTTACAGAAAGTTTACGAGCCCATTTTACAGAAAGGTGGGAAGGTGCCTTTGCAAAGCCAATTTTTAGGGGCTGACTAAGCATGTTTTCCACAGCTGTCCTGGTCGGGATGAGCCATCCATGAGCGTGCAGGAGATGCTCAAAGATCACCTCCTCCAAGCTCAAAAACGGGCCATTCTGACAAGCTGCAAGTAAAGCAAAGGCAGCAGGAGACTCGCAGGGACACGAACCGCCTTCCCAGCCCAGGGAACAGCCCRTGCAGCCCCTAGTCTGAAGTGCCCCGTGGGACTTTAGACTCAAGGAGCACTGGGAAAACTGCTGGAAACAGCTCCTCACTGTTTGTTTTCCTGTGTCTCCTTCTGCATGTGGACTCACTCACTTGGTTCACTGTAAAAGTAGAAGTAGACTATGTGGTGATGCCAGAGCAAGTGACAAAGAACAATGCACAAGGCCTCCAAAAACAGTATGGTTCAGTCACTGTCTGAGTAAATGCTTTACAAAAGTGCTAGCATGTGCACCATGCACAATCTTTAAGGAAACAAAGTGGCACAAATGTGAAGCTGCCAAGCATGAATACTAAAAGAAAACCAACTCCCTCCTATGAAACAAAAAAAACAAAAACAAACAAACAAACAAAAAAAGACAGGCAATTTTTAAAGCTTTTTTTTGATACCAATATCCAAGTGCTGGGATTTCAAGGTTTGACTGACTACCTCTATTTCCTGAGTAAACTATGAAATTGATTGCTTTTTACAAGGTTATTTAGGCATATGCTTAATATCAATGGGTTTTATTTATTTATTTCCATCTATTTTAGAGACTGAAAACTCCTCCTAAATTGGGAGACAAAACGAACTATTAGGTGGGTATTGGGAATACTCTACCACGTAGTTAAAAATAGGAAAATCTAAAAATTAGATTCACRTTTTGCCTTTGAGTAGCAGATTCTGTTCATTAGAATTTGTAAAGCACRATCATAATCCTTAGGTTGCTTTATTTTCTGCTCAATCAATACTTAGGATAGTGCAATTCTTAACGGCTGTTACTTTAAGGATAATATAATGACCACCACTGGCAATGTACAGCAACCATGTTCACAAACACAAAGGTCCTGACTTCCAACTTGTAACCAACGTAGGAAACTGTCTGAACACACAGAGTACGTGCACACTGCATGCAAACACACCTGCAAGAGGSAGGGATTTATTTGCCACCAGGAATAGACAGACAAGCCTCAGGTGTAATCCCCGGCACTACTTACAAACTGATTACACTACTCCTGGTAATGCCTGTATAAAGACAAGTGAATGAAAACACAACAGATCCTAATTAAAAGACATTTACAGTAAAATACACTACTCATAAGGACAGCATTTTCTCAATATACTCTATAGTGAACTGGCAAGTTCCTCAAAATTCAATACACATTTCTCATCAAAGAAAGGTCACCCTCTTGTTCACTGCTACAAACTAGAGACCATCCACTACCAGGTGACAGAAATCTAAACATCCTGAATAACTTATAAAACTATTCACGACACCTCTTTTTCTTCTCATGGGGCAGGAATAGGGCTGGCATTGTTCCAGTTCAAATCAAGWTCTGAACCACAATGGTCACTCTTCCAAATTCCTGTTTCTCAACCACCAAATTCTTAAAACCCTCACTGGAAATAATGACAAGTCTGAGACCAATTTCCTTACTAAAAGCACAATGGAAATTTTGAGATCTTGCCACGCTGAACATTCATGAGCAGTTGTGTTTCATACTAGCAGATCCTACCACATTTGATCCATGCAAATTTCTGGCAAAGTTCTGCAACATGCTGATATTTAAAATTAAAAGGAGCATAACTACTTTACTGTGTATTAAGCTGGCCACAAAGTAAAATGCTCTTTTCAAAGCCTTCAGAGAATGTATTTGTTCCCCATATTTGATCTGCTTTTCCAAAAACAAAGAACTTTCATTGATTTGGTATTATTTCCTGAATCATTTTACAAACAAAAATATTATCTTGTATTACAGCAAGCCATAGAACATGAAGTTATCAGTCTGCAGTGCAAAGGATATACTCAGAATGTCTAACACTAAAATGAAATACAGGAAATGAATGAATAGATCAAAAAWGCAAGATGCAGAAATAAAAGGAGGAGAAGATTCAAACATTTTCACACAGCTTCGGTATGAGTGTAGGGAAGCCTGGAAACAATGTTATCTATATTTAGTTTTTGCTACAGCCTTCTGTTTTTTAATTTTGGGAAGAAAAATAGCAAGAAGCTTTCCAGACTGAGTAAACAAGACCACACACAGTCACTACTGCTTCCCAAATAAACATGAGAGTCTTCAGGAAAAATATYAAGCCATCCAAGGTGATAAAAATCTAATTCCATGGGGGCAAGCAACAAAACTGCCCAACAAATGAGTATTTTTTTTTACCTGATCAAGATGGTCTTGTGGTTTGAAATCATTCCAGCGTAACACTTAAAAACAACCAGCCCTGTGTGAACACGATGCTTTTCTCTTAACTGAGACAATCTATTCTGCAGTTTTTTCCTTTCCAGTTACATACTGCTCATTTTGAGTACCCTATCTAGCGATGCTGCCATTTCTCCTGAAACTCTAAYCTGCCAAAATATAACACACACTTCACTAGGGTACACAAGAAAGAAAAGAAAATTGATATAACAGCGTTAGCTTATCAGTGAGGTTCTTACTAGAAGCTTGTCAGCTTTAACCTATTATTTTAAATTAATAAATATCATTTTAATATATAATAAATCCCAGTCACTACGAACAACAGTTATAATACATAGATGTTTTTGCCTCTTCTTCTTCCTTCAGTACCAAACAAGAAGACTTCTGCAAAACAACCAGGCCACCAAATATCTTTCAAGACCTTAAAATCCACTTGCATGGAAGAAGCTGTAAACCTCCMAAAAGGAAGATGATAAAGACTACAAACTTTATCTGTTTTTTCAATTTATTATTTATCARTCTATCTAGGGAGTGATAGCACTGCAACAACATATGGAGTAATTCCGTAACCTCCAGGACTAAAAGGGCAGATGAACCATTTTGCATTGCTTGAAACGCAGCGATCCGTGTTCTCTGAAGCCACTGAACAGGTGACTGCTCTGCCATTCACTCACAACTTCTTAAGTCACACTAAGAATGGCCAATGAATACAATTTTGAAAGAAAAGCAAGTGCCAGCTGTTGAAGCAGTGCCCTAAAATATTGGCAAGAGGAGCACAGATTGATACATGAGAAATGAAAATACCTATCTACAAAACATCATAATGATTCTTCTATTTGCTCTGTTTTCAGGTAACAAAACAAACAGGAATCATCTAGTCGGAAGAGCCCGACAGCCTTTTCTAAATGCAGACTATAGACCTCCACAAACTAAATTTCTAGCTGAACTAAAAAACATGACATACCTAGAAATTACATGCTGATTAAAGATAATACTCATTTTATGATCAGTGATAGAGAATCCACAACCCATAGGTAAGTTTACTTTGAGAGCTACTGTTATTTATAGGCTCCATTTCTAATTCAGCACTAGGTAACTTGGAAAAAAAACTCTATTTGATTATCTGTAGCCAATGAAATTACAATAATTGTCCACGTAAATCTATTTTTCATCATGCAGTGCCTGCAGACTGCAAACAAGTTATTCCTTAAAGCTTTTCTATTTTTCTGATAAGTGGCTGAGAAGACAGCAAAAAGTCTAAAGATCCTTTGATGTGGGTCCCTGCTGCTTTTCACTTATTAGCACAGTATCTGTCAGGAATATGGCAGAGACCACAGTTAGCTTTCACACAYATAGCTTCAAGAAAYAGAAAGAGCAAAAATTGCAAGGCACTATCAAAAGTTTACATTGGCCAAGTATGGAAATACTGAAAGTCATACTCCCACACTACAAAAGGACAGAAGGCTTTCTAGATTACTCAGAAGGTCTTTGCTTCATCCCTTCTGCTATGCATCACAATGGGGAAACTCTTACTCAAACTGACAGCGAGGAGAGATAGAGGAAGAAGACGCCAACAGATCACATTGCAAAAGAAAAAGGTTTCAGAAAACAATCTGCTAAAATTAACATACCAATATGTTAAATACACACCAAACAACAACAAAAAACTCCCTCTTTGTCACCTTCAAGCATGTATTTGCAAGCAATTTGTACAGCTAAATCCTTAAAATTAAACACAAATTGTTATATGAAATTGAAATAAACCCATGACAGTGGGTAACAAAGCTTGGAGAGGAAAAAAGGTAGAGTAGAAAAAGAGAAAAAAATCTCTAGAAGAAATCACAAGCCACATCTCTATCCACTAGCCTCTTCTCTAGTAACATAAAGACAAATTACTTGTCCATTCATAGCAATAGTTTCAAAATATTACTTTTCTACAGATAACTATTAAGYTAAAAACAGTGTATCATTTCAAATTGGCTTATTTATACATTTTAACAAAACTCAAACAGGAAGGTAAAGTAACACTGTGACTTCAGTTATGTTAACACAATGGCAGAGGTTTTTCACTGCTCAGTGCAACGAACTCATTTTATGTTCACACTGTGTTTAAAAAAAAACTAAGTGCCATAGGGCTTACATCTTACCATTGCAAGTTCATTCTGTACTTCTTTGAAACTTTTTTCATTATCCCATAGTCTCTCAGAGAGGTCTGTAATTATCTTCTTCTTTTCTTCAATTTCCTCATTCAATTGTTTGTTGGTGGAAAAATACTCTCTTTCTAATCTGAAAAATTTCAACATTTAAACACTTTTTATCAAGAATACTTCTGTCAAGTGCACTATACATTTTCAAATATAATCAACAGCACATGTGATATTTGCATGCCAAAAGGCTTCAAAAGCTGCATTTTTTTTAAGTGAAAACAAGTTCTAAGTTACTTCCAAGAAAGATCTGTCAAGTAGTAGTATCTTCTTAGTCACCAATGCTGGTAATGGGTGGGAGCAGCACATAAAGGCCACTGTCTTGCACAGGAGCAAGGCTGGCAGAAGGAATGTGCCAACCTGAGTCCCATGGAACACAGGAAGGAAAAGACCAAGTCCTGCATTTAGAAAGGAAGATCTTCCCTTACAACAATATGGTTGGGAAGAAGCTCTTCCTTTTGCAAAGACTCCTAGATCACGGGGAACAGCAAGCTAATGAGAGCAAGCAGCAGGAAGGGCTAACAGCATCCTAGGCACTATTAACAGCAGTAGCCCATAGACCAAGGGAAGTGATTCTCAGTGTCTACCTGATGGTCACTGCACCCCATGTGGAAGTGTGGTGGCCAGCTTTGAGATCCCARCACAAGAGAACTGTTGATAATCTGGAGCGAGTCTAGGGCAGAGCCATCCACAGGGTTAGGAGCACGGGTGTAGGCTGTATGAGAAGAGGCTGAGGAAAAGCCCACATTCATTCTCAAAAAGAGATTGCTCCAGAGGAACCTAACACAACCCTCCAACACCCAACGGGAGGCTATGARGAAGACAGAAGCAGGTCCTTCACAGGAAAAGGATGAGATGAGGTGGCTACAGATTAAAATCGAGAGGTTCATGCTAGAGATAAGTAAGTTTTTAAACATTAAAACAGATAAAGGTGGAAAGGATCCCACAGTGGCTGAGCAATCTCCTGAGGAATCTCATAACTCATCTTAATTTTCACAAAAGGTTGGACTACAGACCTCCTGCAGTGCCTTCTAACCTACATTGTTCCCTAACATAATTCTTAATAGTAGGAATACCTGGATTTCCCTGTGTTGTATCTGCTTCTCCTATATCTGTGTCTCCTTAGAACTGAAAGTGATTCAGTGTGCTTAAAGTCCTTTTAACTTGTAAACCAATATTATCACATTTGATCTTAGGCTTATTTCTTCTAGTTCAGCATAACTAACATATAGAATAACTAACATATTTAAGTGGTATTTTATCAGTCTTCAGAATACATACCTACATGATGCTTCTTCAACCTCTCTAAAATGTTTTAAGAATAGTAAGTAAATACCTGAATTTGGCTCTTCCTGTCCTAAAAAGTGGCTCCTATCCTCATATTTCTAAGAAATATAGCAAAAGGATTTATGATTTATTTTGTAAGATGCTCCATCTTTTCAAGGAAAGTAAATTCACAGGGAGAGCCAAATTCCCAGTTGCTTCCAATTTACATAGTGCTACTGGATTTGGAGTTAATAAATCATACAACCCAGAAAAGTCTGTTTGCTTGGTGTCAGCTATTACTTTTTTTTTTTTTTTTTTTGAGAAAGTAAGTTCTTACAGCTACATAAAGTTTCTGCCTTTGGCATTGTTAATGCTACATCAAGACAYATGAGTAGGATATAAAAGTGTTCTAGACCAAAAAATGGAAGTTTCRAAGGCTTTCCAAGAAAAAGGCTTAAAGAAGCTTGTAGGACCCCTTTAAGAGAAGGGAAGATAGGTTGCCAAACCATGGATTGAAAGAAAAAGACGTTACCTGGAGCCCAAGACCACAGCTTGAAAAGCAGGTCTATCCCTTCACTCAGAAGGGATAAGTCAGAGCATAACAATGGCACAGGAAACAAAATGGGCAGTATATGACCACCACAAAAAAAATACCTCAAAAGAATTGAATACAGTGATGATCTGAGATCTGACTGTCATTACTGATCTTCATAGAGCTCTGGAAAGTCAGGGATTTGGATAAACAAATTCTGTTTCTGTAAGCTGCTAGGACCACCTCCAAATGTGTCTGTTAAGTTACATGTACGGGAAGATCTGCAGTTCTCTAAGAGCACAGAATTTTCAAGATATTCAGGTAGTAAAAGCTACTACAATTGCCTAAATSAACAGATGATGTGAAACAGTGAAGACTGTTTGCATATTAGGTAAAACTATTTTAGTGTGCAATATAACACACAAAACCAGTGAACAGGTGTTTTTAACAGGCATGAGTTCTTTATTGTACCAAAACAAAAATGAGGATAATCCATATCTGCTTTCCTGTAAAAGTTGTAGTAACACAAGCACTTACTTCTTTTTAATCACCAACACCAAAGCTCTAATGCAATTCATACCTTATTCACACTTAATCAAAATAAACATGGTCAGATATTTTGTGAAGTATTGCCAAACAAGAAAATTATATTTTTCTCTTTCCCCCAAAACATCCACTGTGCCTCTAGATGAGGACATTCATAGAACCAAGTTTTAATAACTATCACACAGTTGAATAAAAATATATAAATTAATATTTTCTGAACAGCTTAATGCAGATTTTAATAATTGCCAGCTTGTTTTATTAATCCAAAAATAATATATAAAAAAACAGATCTTGTTAAATTTGYAAATCATAGAAACCTTAAGGTTGGAAGGGACCTCTAAAGATCATCTAGTCCAATCCCCTGCTCCAGCAGGGACACCCAGAGCACGGGGCACAGGGCGGCATCCAGGCGGGTTGGGAAGATCTCCAGAGAAGGAGACTCCACAGCCTCCCTGGGCAGCCTGTGCCAGRGCTCTGGCACCCTCACTGTCAAGAAATCTTTCCTTAAGTTCCTGTGGAACTTTTGGTGCCTCAGCTTGGGGCCGTTTCCTCTCGTTCTGTCAGTGGGCACCACTGGGAAGAGGCCCCCCCCCTCCTCCTCACTGCCTCCCTTGAGGTGTTTATAGACACTGATCAGGTCCCCCCTCAGCCTCCTCTTCTCCAGGCTGAACAGATCCAGCTCCCTCGGCCTTTGCTCACAGGGCAGATGTTCCAGGCCCCTGATCATCCTGGTAGCCCTGCGCTGGACTCTACAGGTGTAATGGTTTACAAAATTCTCAAATCAATGCTTATGCCACCATCCAAAATGCTTCTAATTCTAATTGTTTTAGATTTGACCGTTATTATCRCTTCATTTTCAAAAGATATCATACTAATAAAAAAATTCAGGCCTTAACCTTCTGATATTGATCCATTAAAGAAATATAATTTATATTTTTAAAACATTTAGAAGAAATACAGCAGGGTTGAGACTACTTGTAGTTGATTAGGAATCAACACGTAAAGTGGTTGTTCTGCTGCAGATACTAACAAGCAGATAACGTTATTTCTTGTATAACCAATGCTCTACTTCAAACATCTTCTTGAGATAAAAGCTCTTTGCTCAGCTTTAAAAAAGCTAACACAATTAACAGAAATGGAATGCTCTGAAAGTCTTCATTTCTTAAAGAAAGATTCATATAAATGTGCAGTGCAGGAGGGTGGGAAATTAGGGACTAATGTGATATTACTATGAAACCAACCATCCACATCTCTTCTRAAAAACAGGCACGTCAGGTGCTCTGAGACAGACATTTTATGATTCTTTTATATGGTCAAAAAGGGGTCTAAGTTGAAAGATTCTACCAAGGACAGATATTGAAGATAAAACAYCTTGTATGAACATGGAAAGAATAAGTTGATCAAATAAAGGAATGACCAATATAGTATACAACAGATTAATAAGGATGCATAAATAAAGCTACTAGATGGTTTTCTGAAATTCAGGTCTTTGACAAAATCTTTGACAGGTGAAGCAGAAATTCTGTGACACAAATTGTGTTACTGGTATGCAACTCCTAATCTAAAATACAGCATTTTAAACAGCACTTCTTTTCAGATTCTGGTATTTTTACATAGGGTGGATTTTATATTTCTGGTGTATATGCAATATATTAAAATATTTTATTGTATGTCTTTAAATCAGCTTATACAGAATCCATAATTCGATATGCATTCCACATTAAATAATAAAATCAGAACAGGTAATCTTCAGTAACCTTAACCTTTTATTTGTGACTAAATTAAAGCCCAACATTAATCATGTGTCCATTCACTCTCCAAACAACTACAGAGATAAAGACAATGCATTTCTGCACTTCAAAAGTTACATATTTTCAAGCYATGGATACAATTTCTATAAACTTATGAATTTCCAGAATGGACTGATTGAACACTTCAGGTTGCATTGTCTCCAATTCATGAATCTCATTACCCTGAATTACAAAGAAAAGCCAACAGACCAAATGCACTTGTTTTCTTTCAGAGCACAAGGGATGTGCAGACAGATATGAGGACAGTTGTGAAATGCTTATATGAATCAATGAACAGTTCCTGAGGTTGGGTTGGTCAGCTTCTGCTGCTATTGTCCTGAAGAATCATCACAGAAAACTATCTGGATATATTTCATGCATTTCCACAATGTTTTAAAATTTTATTTCCTTTTCATTGAAGAACAATTTTTTTTAACACGACTCTAATTTGCCTAAATGCTCGAGCTCACATTCAAGTACCTTTTGGCACTACTCTCATGAAAAGCTCCGTTATGTTTATGACACAGAGCTTCAAATACGATACCAAGCACACCTCTACGATCATATGCAAAGAAGGGTTAAACACAGCACACTCAAAAATGCACACAAACTCACCTAACTTGCAAGTAAAACAATTTCCAGTTGTGGTACAGTASTTGCATAAATAAGTCAACATAAACACTTACATGTAATGATTAAACTAATAGAATACTGAAGTAGCTAAATACTCTTTTTCCAACCCATTCTCTTAACTTGGATCTCTTCTCGCTCCCTAACCCTGCACCTACCACCTTTTTACAACCTTTAAATTGTTCCTCCTCTACATTTCACCTATTGTTATCTTTCTTTCTACCTACCAGTTCTAGTTCTCTCCCTCTTCCTAGTTCTCTGCCTCTACCTAGTTCTCTGTCTTCCCGTACCATTCTTGAAATTTTATATCTCACTATAGCAGGTTGAGCTAAGCAGGAGGTACAAGTAATTTTGTCTGTTTTCACATAGATATCACCCCTTATATTTTCCTTGCCAATTCAGAAACCTTCCACATTTATCTAAAAGCTGGAAACTAAGATTATTCACTATAAATAATCTGCCACCTCCAAACAGCAGTCTTAAGATGCCCMTCTAGCTCACTGAAACAAGAGTTAGTGCTTTCATAACAAAGAAATAATGAAAGTTACAGAAAAAAAAAAAAAGAAGTCTATGCACCTACTCCCCTTACCCCCCTCCGAAGCATGAGACAGCCCAGAAGACAGGAGACTGATGGCTGGACCCATTCACATGTTGCACTGGCAAATAATCTATAAAACAGATCCGTTATTTTCTTTACCTTCCCTACTACCTCCCAGTATGAACGTGTTATTGGTGGATTTTCTAGAAATTTTCTAGAAACTACAAAGAATGTAAACTATACATGGTACACATGATTTTCAGTATGATCTTAAATTAAATTTAAAAGATAACTTACATATTGAGTTTTTCCAAGTTCTCTTGGGCATTGCGTTTTTCTCTCTCATATGCATTTTCTACCTCTTTGAACTCTTTCTTGATCATTTCCAAATTTGAAAGAGCTTCTGCTTGGCTGGCTTTTTCCACCTGCAAAGCTCCTTCAAGATCTCGAATCCTTAACTAACAAGTCATAAGAAAGCAATTAAAGCAAGTTAGGAAAACTACCATGATCTCTTATGTTGTTCTATTTCAAGATAATCATATCCAGGACAACAACATTACAGAGTAAGAAGTGTGGAACACTTCTTCTAAGTGTATTAATTAAGTGTATTAATTAATTAATTAATTAATTAAGTGTATTAATTAATCTTCTAAGTGTATTAATTCTTCTTCTAAGTGTATTAATACAGTCAGTACAGAGCAGAAACAAATGATAAAATACATTGAGAAAAAGCATCTCTGAATATCTTTCAATGGCATCTGTGTTTGTTCTTTGTTTTAATTATTAGTRAAGGAAACTTTTTGCCAGGGAGGTTCTACATTTAAAGTGGACTCACCAGTGTGGAATTATTTTCCCTTAATTAAAAGCATGCTCAAAAAACCCATGTGCATCAATAAACAATAAAAACTTATCAGTCATTCATCCATACAAAACAGGTTGCCCTGTCAGTTCCTTCATTATGTCAGTTATAAAGAGAGTGGGAGGAAACGAAAATAACAAAATCTTTCCATACTACTAGTATCTAGATTACAACTAGATAACTAGTATCTAGTAGTACTACTAGTATCTAGATTACTACTACTAGTAATCACAGCCTTAAAAAAAAAAAAGTGCTTGCAAATAGAGAAGTTTGAAAAAAATAATCAACAGCAGTAATTAGTTTTGTTAGCTATAAAGTAAAATAAAAATACCAAATTCCTTTCCAAATTTAGTTTATAGTAAACCCAATGTGAAAGACCTGATACTTAAGGTATGATCACCAAGCAAAAGTCATTTAAATTTTTCATATCTGATTTTAAAAACAAACTATGATTGCTTTACTAGTTGAAATTCCATGTGATTAGCTTAATACAAAGATTTATTACTCAACTATATCCACTTTATACATCCGCTGAACTATATCAACATTTTCTCATATAATCAATTCTTACCGATAACTGCTTCTATCATAATTTTGTTTGAAGATGAAATCTACTCTGAATAATCATGTTTGAAGCAGGAGTTTAATGATGCATTGATTAAGATTCCACTCATAGAAAACTCAGAGTATGCACTAAATCTCTAAATAATATTAATAAGCACCCTTCCAAAAATATAGGACAGAATATTGAAATAGTACTAGAATGTTTAATTACCGAGGAAATTTTCCTTTTGTCATATCTTCAAACAGTGGAAGAAATTCCTTTCTCAAGCATACAGTTGGGAAAATAATTATTTTTAATATTCATTCCAATAATTTTTAAGTTCCTTGAAAAATAGTTTTTATACAGTTTCTCTTCCCCCTAGTATGCTGTTCCCTCATGAATCAGTTATTACAACTTTAAGACTCCTGCCACTAATATAAAAAAATAAGTAAATTCTAGTGTCTTAGAGTCTTTAGCTGAAGCAAGCAGTTAACGTATGTTCGGAAAATTGTATCTTTAGAACTCTATCAGTTGCTTCATTGTAAAGTTTCACAAAATATTTACAAATAAGTTTACCTGGATGATTTCTGAATTGAATTTGGACTCCAAATGYGCAGCTCTCTCTGCTTCAATATTTTCTTCTAGTTTCTTTATTCTTATAGTTGCTGTCTGAAAATACATTTTGAAGAAATATAAGCCTAGAAAATGCTAGTAAATATGAAAGAGACTGTATTGCACCTTCCGAAGGAGCACGGAGGACTTCATGCTTCAACCAGCAATGGCATCTGAGTTTCTTGTACTTCATAACAGTTAGAATTCACAACAAGAAATATATATAGCTTCTAAAGTTCAAAAATTTACATTCCTGAAATATTAAAATAAGGTTTCTATTTAGCTAAAAAAATATATGCAGCATTATGTTACTACTACATTTTTAGAATGAAGAGWAAGTGCCTGGAGTTAGAAAGCAAAGTGATCAATTTAAACATTCTGCCTATTAACCTGCTATTTGCTTTATCAAAATTGTTACTTGGTGCAACATAACTCCATCCTATACATTCCAAAACACAACTGAGATACCAATATGATACCTGTAATTTTAAGAACAACGAAGTTATGGGACTTGTTCGGTAAAAAACTTCTTTTTTTCCAGTTAATATGACAGGAACAGTTTCTCTCTATTGAAAAATCCACAGCCTCTGCAATGTCAGAAAGTACTAAACTAGTATTTTATGGATGTATTTTTGATCTGCAACCACTCTGTTATTTTTTGTGCTATTGTCTAGAAAATACCAAAGTGTACAAGATGTCTTTTAACAAATATCCTGACTCATTCTATTGGTTATCACATAATGGARTATCTATATATGCATGCAGCATTCACATAATACAAATTGGTTGGATTTAAACTGCTGCATCTTTCTTACCCACTCTTTCAAAAACATTTTAGAAAGAAAACAAAAACAAAATAAAAATCACAGCTATGCTAACAGTCTGCTTTGCAATTTGGAAAAGCCAAAAAAGATTTAAAAGTTAAATAAGAACGCAGCTCATATTTCATTTTTATTTATTGAAATTTGAAGAAAAAAATCCTTCCAAGTTGCATTAAACACAAGAAAAATCACTGATGTGCATGTCTAGATAGAGGCCTGGACAAATAATTTTATCCAGAGTAAGCAATTACATAAAATGTCGTGCAATTTTAACTGAAAAACCAAAACAACAACAAAACCACATGCATCCTAAGCTGTAGACCTTGAGTTAAATACAGGAGGTGAAGAGGAAGAAGTTAATATGTGCAAAAAAAGCCAGTTAGGACAAGCATATTTAAGGTTGCATAAATACATCCACAGCTACTGATTCTGGGAATGTGAAATAAAGTAGTAGGTATGTCTGACTGTATCTTGACTCCAAACATGTAAGTGAAGAGAAAGAAACACTGGCATCATGAAAGAAGTTCTTGGCAATGAGTGTTAATCTTTATTTTTCTGTTGACCAGAGATTTGGGGTACCTGATGTGGGGGCAGAACCAAAGGAAAACATTTTGAAACCGATGTTCGTAGAAGATATAGTTAAAAACAGCAACTTCCCAAGCATACCRTACACAAAGTGCTGTCTGAAAGTTTAAAACACACCTCTTTGAAGAAGTTTTATCTACTTAACACGTAATTAAAATAATTTTTAAAAATASTGCACAAGTACTCTCCTTGTAGTTACAAGCTTCCAGGACAAATACTTAAAAATATCTTGGTTTAGGGATTCTTCTTCTCTGGAGATCTTCCCAACCCGCCTGGATGCCGCCCTGTGCCCCATGCTCTGGGTGTCCCTGCTGGAACAGGGGGTTGGACTGGATGATCTCTAGAGGTCCCTTCCAACCTCAACCACTCTGTGACTCTGTGTGCAATCTTCCAAACAATCTACTAGAACAGAGTTCCTACTCCCCAGTACCCTTGAGGTAGAGTTTCTGAATTACCTACAAGAGCAGGTTAGAAGAGCTTCCTCAGCATCCTCCAGCAGATCAACATCTGTTAACATAACTATTTTACAAAACAATATTGCCTGTCTGGTAAAAGTAGTAAGTGAAAAATAAACATAACTTATCTGGATTTTGTTTCTTCTGTGAGAGTGTTTAAAGAATAAAACTGGATAAAGTTTGATTAAAAGAAAAAAGGAAAGTGTGAGGAAGATACCCATCACAGCATTTAGAGGGGGAAACTTTTCGGCTGGTGTGCTCGAGTAAAGAGCACTGTGTCTGTTCGGGAGGGAGTGCAGGGAAGTGATTCTGCAAATAGAGCTTTAAGGCATACCTTACTAATTCAGAAGTCCTGCATTGCATTTGACTACTAAGTCAAAGCACTGCTCCAAATGAGAACTCTGCTCTCTCAACCTCTGTTCAACTGAAACACCACCTGAAATGGAGGAGACTTCTCCCTGCTCCCTGGAACAGGGACCCTGCATTAGGTCCAGAAAAAAAAAATAAAAAATGAGCACAGAAAGATAAAAGCAACAGCTTGAATCTTTGTATCTGCAAGAAAGAAAAACTGAGACAGTCATTCTCCAAAATGAAAAACAAATAAATCTTTAAAAATAGAGTACATTTCAAAGGAAAGAAGATTCCTTGAACAAACACAACCCTTTCTGACTGCCTGTACTGGTGAACACTAACTGCAAGGGCAGGGGAGGTGATCCAAAGGACATCCAAAAACACAGAAACASACGTTTGAGTCCCAAAGAGCATCCTGGAGCAATGAGGAAAAGGATGTGGGAACAAAAGAGATACCCGTAAGAAGTGGCAGTACCTCACTCTGTGTGAAGAGGGACGATTTCATTTTAAGGACATGTCTGCAGAAGGTTCATTAGCCTGAGCTATCACACGTCACTGAAATGTTAAGCAGCAGAATATCACACCTACAAAAGGGATGCACCGGGAACACGAGCCTTTCAGCTACAGGGATTCCCAATGAGTTCTGGAATGAGAGACAGGTTCCCAGGTACAAGCAGAAATAGAAGGCASTATGTCCCAAATACAGCCAAAGGGGTATAAATTCGAGACTTTGCTGACCAAGSAGCAACTAAAAAAGCAGACGGCTTTCCAAAGGCATTCAAGTAGGTTCAGCTTAAACAAGTTCAAGACAATATACATCCCACTCCCCCAAAATATCACTAGAATCACAATATCTGTGGACAGATAAATACCATCCGACTGACRGTCTCCTAAATAATAGGTAAGATGAAAAGATGAAAAATTCCTAGCAAGGTTAAGAAACTCCTACTCTTGCTTCTAATCTTCACCCAGCTCTACAGTTTAATGCTTTAAAGACAGTTTTGTTACACATTTTGCCTTTAAAATTGTTTGTCAGAGTTTCAGAAAGTATTCGGGAGAGAATATGTGACCTACTCAGTATAGATCACTGAAAGGGACATGACAGGAACTACCACTAATTTTGTACATTGCTGTAAGTCAAAGATCATGAGTAAACTGTATTYTCCTCAACTATGTCAGAAAATTACTCACGTAAACCTGAGCATTAGCTTACCAGAACAAACAGTTGTCTTACTCGGAGGAGATTCAGATGCTTAAAAGTGYTTCCAAAAAAATTACATATGTAAATTGAGGAAGTATTGTAGATGTTTTCTGTGTCTGCCAAAGTAATGAATTTTCCTTTTTTCTAGGTTCTGTGATTTGATTGATGCATCTTATGGGCAGCCATACGTTTAGCAAATTTAAACAAAGTCTCATAGCAGCAAATAAGAAATTACTGGAGGGGAAAAAAGGAAGCTTCAGGAGGGATATATAACCAGCTAAATTAGCACATAAGCCTGGTTAAGCAACAACAACAAAAAGTTACTAAATACATTGAAACTCAATTGAAACTTGCTGAAAGAAAAAGTATTTTGGAATTGCTGTTTAGTTAAGTATATATAACCATCAAAATGAAGGAATTATGGATGCGTAATCACTAGCGAAATCACTGACATGGTAGAGAATTAATTCGCTATCAAAGCAAGATGGACAATAAAAATCAAAGCTAGATAGATTATCCACTCTGTGAYGGTAAGAAAGAAAAATATACTTTAATATTTAAGATGAACAAATTTCAACCTTATCTTAAACAGCAAAGATGCCTGGGATCTACTTCCATGATAGCACAGAAAGAAAAAAAAAAAAGTGGCTTTTGTGAAACACTGTATAAGACTTAATTGACTTTTTTAAAGCCATTTCACTTACTACAAGCTGTAAAATTTGTGAGCAATCATGCTACATGCTTACTCCAGGTCCTTAAGGTTCAATCACTTTCCACTGTTGCATCCTGTTGCCAATGCTAAAGTGGTTTGTAGGATACATTCACCATATGCTGACATTTTGTAGTACCATTTTCCAAACGTCTAGCCTTCTCAATGCTTCAACCCTCCTCCAAGTATTGCAAGAATGAATACTGAGCCACTGATTAAAAGAAAAAATAAAATAAATAAAAAGAAGTGTAATTCAGTATCTGAACTCGTCCTATGTCACTTTAACGAAAACCACATGTTGATATTTGCAGTTACATCAAAATCCCTTTCCTCAGCAAATAAATTACAAAGTAACAGGAAAAAAAAAAAAGAAAGAAGGATGTATTAATAAAAACTTCTAAGCTTAAGTATGCTAAGAAGTGATTTAAACATGCTAAGAAGTGATTTGTCTTTCCTGCTTTGTTTAGATCCCTTCAACAGGAATTTTCGACCTCATCCTACCAACAAGTTGCCAGTTCCCCCATGAGTGAGGCCTAATCCCTCCACGAAAAGCTCAGCCAAAACAAAATTTCCCCCGAAAAGCATATATGTGCACTTCATATCAGAAYTGTCACCCATTCATCCTACTTCTCAGTTTCCATATTAAAATATTTTTTCCTGCATAAAAGTGCATCACTGTAATTCATAACTTAAACCAGGATCTTAGGTCTGAGCAACTCTTTGGGAGATGTGCTGACCATTTCCACACAGTGTTAGAAATGCTGATACCTCTTGATCATGGTAAGGTGGAGCCATCTCCTGTTCAGATAATAAACAGCTTTATTGCAAATATTAATTGCAATGTAGRCATTAAACTAAAAACATTTCTTAACCAATTAAGCAAACATTCTTTCAATCAAATAAAGCACTCAATCCTCAGTATAAGCACTCTACATAGCTGAAGCCCTGATTAATATGACTCCTTGCGAGGGAGCCATACTTGGCATGCTCAGGATACAACACTGAATTCTGTAGAGCCTATATAGAGGGTCTATTATAGAGTTTYTATACAGGGTCTACAGGATTACCCATAGCCTTGACCTGAGGACAGAAGTGAAGAGTTAGGACTGCTAGGCTGAAACAGGTTGGTTACCCTGAGATAAAACACAAACCTTTTCTGCCACCAAGCTGGGAAATGTGCTCACTTCTGGTGAACACACCTGAACAGCTCTCCCCTTCTGCTGCACCCCAACAGGAAGGGGTTCTGTTCTCCTCTGGTTCCCATGCTTGAGAATATGGTAAATGACATACACAGGCATCACCTGACAACGTGACTTTATACAAGCACAGAGGAGAATAACATGTTTTGTTACTGAGAGCTACAGCAGACAGGATTCAAACAGCTCTGGTGTGTAGTGCATGAGTAAACAGCCTTGAGCCTGGACTTGAATGRCACGACATTTCATGAGATGAGGCTTTTGAAGAGGAAGGCCCTTCTATTTGTGGGCATGTCACAGGAGAAACAGGAGCTTTGGAGTCACCATAGAGATCTCATCACAGAAATTGCTGCTGAGCAGAAGCTCAAGCAAGGGCAGGACAAAGAATGCATGCTCATAGGGGAATGTGAACAAAAGGAGCTTCAAGTTCAACAGGTGAGGCTGCTGACTACCCAAGGAACATGTCCCCTCACAACTCACCAGAGCTTCTACAGATTCTCCTGGGACCACCCTTCTTCTGTTCTAACCTGTCTAACACTCCAGCAGTAGGGAGGCCAGTAAAAAGAACCTATAAAGAAACTCATTTGGTCTGGGACTGATCATTTATTTGACTTGCATGATCTGACATACTGCCACATACTGACAATGAGCAACCTACTATGCAAACAGCCTTAAATTATTTCATTTCACATTTACTTAAAGCACAGACACGGGCCAAAGAAAATGGAKTAAGTTTTCTTCACAGTCACCTCCACATCAGAGCAGCATTGAAGTTAATGCAAGATGACATATTGAGAAGGTTAAGAAAAAAGTTCTTAGGAGACAGTAGTGAGGAGTGAATGAACATCATGAAAGCTAAGGCAGTGAGCTTTAATTGGAAACCCACTTAAAATCTCAGAAATATAATGGACCGAGTTTGGGGACATTTTTTCAATGTATTATGAAAGAGTCTTGAAACATCCAGAGACCTAGAGCTTCAGCTTACTAAGACTTGGCAGCCTCAACCACATAAAACAAACAATAGAAAATCACTACATGCCTGTGAGTGCACTCAAAGAATTTTCAATTTATGAACTAATCACTGTGTTTCTCATGGTAAAAAATACATTCCCTCCTCCTCCATTGTACGTCAAAGAGTTTTCCCACCCAATGTTTTGGCATCCAAGCACATTACAATAAATACTTTTTTTTAAATATAGAAACTGTTTCATGTTTCCCAAGAAATCATCTTTTGACAGTCACAAAGCACACAGCTAAAGTACAAGAAACTGGTTCCAGGAAGTAGTAACATTTGTAATAGTAAAAATATGGTGAGTTTAATGCAAAAAAAAAAAAAAAAAAAAAGGAGAAAAAAAAATATCAGGAGCCTGAGGAACTTGTATGACCAGACAGTTTTAGGCAAAAAGGGGCAGAAGAGAATGAGGAATTTTTTTATTATTATTATTTCCACAATGTTTTTCACTTCAGAGAGCTCCATGCCCATGTAAACATGATGTGACATCTACTGCAAGGTAGGAAACTAAAAGATTAGGTACTATAACTATCTTTCAAATTAATACATAAMCTTGCCATTTTTCTCTTCCTCTGTTTCTAATCCCAGAGACTGCAAATGCACTTTCTGCTGCTTTACAGAAGTGAACGTTTCAGATCATGTTCAGTATAATGATTGAAAATTAAAATCAAAGTGTGTGCGTGTTTTTATTTTTAAGGGATGTTTCCTTCCTTTATTTCTTTGTAATGTAATTCATTACATACATATCTTCTCATGAACTTTTCTCTTATGTCCAGCAGAGGGTAGTAAAGGAACAGCTATGTGAACTTCAAAAAAAGTTCATCTTCATTGCTTGTCAAGGAGTATATAACAAAAGGTGTATGTGCTTTTTTAATTAAAATGATACATTCCATACAAATCATCTTAAGATTATCGCCATCATCAAGAACTTAAGCATACACTAACTAAAAGTTCATTAAAACAAGGCAGTCTACATTGACATTGGAATAATGCATTGTCTTGCATTAACAGATTGTTCTCTTGTGATTAATTGAAAGTAATCCATTTTCTAGGAAAAAGTAATTTTAATCCATGCACTAATTATTCCCTAACAAGATAAGGAAATATATGGCTAGTTCATGCAAAATATAGCACCTTCCTTCCTGGATCTACTAATTTAAATCTTCTGTATCTGTGAGTGGAAATTTAACACCGAACTGGTATCTGAACTCCATCTCAAAACCTGACATCATGGGCACAAATAAGGGTTGCTATCAGAATTTTACATAACTTTTCCTTCTCATACAGATAATACTTATTCCTTTTCATTTAGGAGTTTTAAATCAACAGCTGGAACAGCACCAAAGTCAGTGGGACTCAGTTGGATGGACCTCAGCACCTTGCTGCACAGTGAAACTACTGCCCAGAGTTTAGTGCTCTCCTCCACTGCTCCTTCCACAACGTGCGGGAAGCATTGGCAACAAAGAGTGTGTCCTGAGAAGCTCGTTTACTAGAGCAGGCATTTGCTAATGGAAATGTTTATGCTAAATGAAATGTTTATGGAGGTGTATTTAAATCCCAGCCACCTCTTGTTRAGATATTTCTGCTCCATTTCATCAGCAAGGTCAGGCAAACCCTCTATCTGACCAAACTCTAGGAGGTAAGAGAGGAAGAGGAATGAAAAATATATTAATCCCAAGATAGGTTTTGCATGTGAACCAGTTTTCAAACTCTATTAAGCTCCTCCTGTGTAAGGCTAAACTTTGGGAGTGATGGTGATGTGTGAGAAAATCTAACTGAAAACAGATGTTAGGAACTTCACAGCCCACAACATTCTGGAGCAACAGCCTTTCCTAACCACAGGAGAAGCAGAACAAACTTCGCTCAGAAAGTGGGGATGCAGAGTTGCAGCACTTTGCACCACGCAGGCGATGCCGTTGTCACAAACCTCGCTGCTTTAATCCATGTTCAGTCCAAAACCTACAGCAAGCAAAACTAAAAGCTCAAAATACCCAGTGCCTGCACTTCTTAAGCAACAAGGGCATTTTCAGAGGCTCCGTAATTTCTCTCTGACTTCATATACAAAAGGGAGAAGTTAGCACTGCAGGCCCTTTCAAACATTTACATGCATGCAATTTGAAACCTTTGAAAGGGTACAATAAGATGCTAGCYAGGTACTAGGTACTCTAGTTTAAGATTACCAATTATTTTTTTTAATTTATAGGGACTTTTGCTAACTTGCTGAAAACTCTGTACGCAAGTCCTATTATTACATACCCTCTTTAATCACTGCCAAAGTAGATATATTTACAAGTACCTGAAGATTGTTTTTTCTGTACTGTAAGCACGCTGCTTCATCACTAGACTACAATAAGCATTAACAAACAAACAAACAAAAATWAAGCAGCAATGAAAATACCTTATCTGATTGTGGTCAATAAGATAGCATTCCCTGATTAAAACAATCACCAGTGCAAACAGGGTTTTTGATTGTTTTTTGAGATTTGCCTCCTTTTTGAGACTAGAGATGGATGTTGATATCTTTAAAGCCAGGGAGCAGAAAGAAAGGCTTCTTTGTAAATATTCGAAGMAAAAATCTTTGTTTTTAAAAGGGTTACTGGAACTTCACAATACGCAGTACTTTCCAATTAAAGGTAACTAACTAGGCCAATGTGACCAGCTCACAATGTCTGAGAATAGATTTCCTGTAGACACTCGTGTCCTCAAAATGATCTACCTTGTTGATTGGAAAGTCAGTGGTTTTTACTTGATAAGCTTTGATCTTCCCTGTAAGAATTTTCTTTTGTTCTTTGCCTTTAATGTAGTACTCAACTACCTAGCAATCAATGCTTAAAAAAATAAAAATATTTAAAGATTCTACTGGCAGGAAAGTTATATTGGGATAAAAACCACCTGCTCACTGTGCTTTCTCACAGTGACAAATATTTAACTAAGACAGCCTCAGACCAGACTGTAACCCAGTAAACACAAGTCCCATTGCAAATCTACTAAGTAAACAAACAAAATGTTGAAACTGAGGAGAGAATCATAAGCAGCAGCTTTGTAAAAAATGCTAAAGATACTAGTCTGAAAATAATCTGAGACTTCTCAACCAGTGTCACTCAACAGACAAACAAATCTTTAATCTTTAAGTCTAGCATGTAAGAGCCTGAATAAGACCATCATGGTCTCCCARAATTTTATTTCTGCCTCCTAGCAAATTACCTGGTGCATTTCTCAGCTCCAACAGATTCTCTTTGACAAACTAATTTTAGAAACCTATTCAAAATGGAATTAAGTACAGACGTTGTCTTAAGCCAAAAAGCTAGCAAGGTAGGCAAATTAAGTAGTTACGCAGAGTTTGCAGTTTCCTAAGGAAAGTGAGGATTTTAGCCTTGTTTTTGTGTTCTTGAAAGCCTGTTCCCATCTACTGTTCAAATCCCATCCTCAAACCAGACACGTAAGCTAATGCCCTTGACCTCTTCAGTGCAAATCCATGTTCAACATTAGTGAATTCACAGTCTCCAAGGAGTTTTGTCTCTCAAAAATGAAACTGCTCAATCACAGAACTTCAGGGCTTGGTAATCAAAAAACCTTACCTCAATTTCTTTCTTTAGGCGCTCTTCTCGTTCAGAGCAGTACTCAAGCTCACTCGCCTGTCGCCTCAGGAGCTCTGAACAGCCATTGTGTTCCAGCTCCATGTCTTTCATTTTCTTATGCATATTTTGTAATGTGTTATTCTGCTCCTACCAAAAAAAAAAAAAAAAAAAAAAAAAGATTGAAGCATACTCATACTACAATGGAGTATTACTAAAAGAGTTTATACAGTTTGAATGGAGACTGCATGACAACAGCAGAATTTAACCCGTTAGCACTTGTTATCGAAATTATTTTCCCAACAGCATGCATGCTCTTCATTCAACATCAAGGTAATATATGTTTRCTTAAAGTCACCATAAGTAAAATCTTCTGGAGTCGTTCTAAAAAACAAAGTCAATTCTCAACAAAAATCACCATGTTACCCTGTATAACTTAGGGCTGCTCTACCAATTTCTTCTTACTCCCACTTGGACAGCAGTGATAGGGAGGGAAAGCATTACATAGATCTGATGAAAGGACAGGATAAATATGGACAGGGCATTCTATTTGATTTTAATTACTGGAACTTGAAATTCCAGGTTACTTCTGTAAATTAAATAACCCTTATTTTTGTYATTCTAAGAAAAACTTTATTCTGTGCATAAACTGAATTATCTAGGTACATTATGTACTATAATCATATTGGTACTCTAAAMTAGCCAAGCTGTTCCCTACTTCTAATTTCTGCAAGGCGAGGATGAACGAAGCCAGAGCAGGGCGGCTGCTGACCCTGCTGGGCTCGGCCCTTCCTGGAGTCACGGCTGTGGGATCCGGCTTGCGAGAATCCACCCCACACAGGGAGGGAAGCGGACAAGTAATGAACCCCAGCAGCCCAGCATGTATTTAAGGTGAATGGTCCCAGAAGTGCCAGAAAGAATAGCTTTGTTTTAGTGGACACAAAGAAGCTTTACCAGAACTAGCACCAGAAAGAAGGTATAAATACAGTGATTTAGTTGAAGGACCTTCAGAGACCTCATTGGTTAAAACGGCTTTCTGTATAAAAGTAGAAAGATTACACTAAGTCCTCCTGTTCAATTATTCCTATTCAATATCAGTGCGAGGCATTTCATGAAAATAAGCCAGAACTATYCAGCTGCTCTACAAATTCTACTTTTCATCTTATGTCACATGTTCTTGTTCCTGAAAATTACAAATCATTAAGCACAAGTAGAGCAGGAAGGAGGAAGAAAAAGAAAATGAATTATTAATATAAAATGATTCTTTGGAAGATAGTACAACAGGACTATGTTGATCCACGAAGATTAAAGAAAGGTAGAAAGTTCTGACCACTCAARCATGACAACTATGCAACTATGATTATTTTATAATGCTAAGTATTACCAATTATTAACTAAAAAATTAAGTTTACTTTCTCTCATTTCATGCACAGGCATTATGGCATGATTTTATTCTCATCCTCTGAAAAAAMACATAAGGGACGCGTCAAGCATATGAAGAAAAAAAGTGGAACTTGAAGCTAATTCCAGTACTCCAAAAATAACATATCAAGATATTACCGGATCCCCTAACATCAGCTTTGTGACATCAAGTCAAAACACAGGTTTCTTCCCATTATCATGCTAAGAGAAGTTTAATTATTCATATAGAAATACAGTACTAAAGTTTTATTGATGAAATAATATGCAGTTGAATACCACATCAAGACTTAAAAATATGTTATGCTGGAAATGCAGGTAATATTAATTAGGCTAAAATTGACCTGAACACATCAAATTCATCATTTAGCTCAGGAGTTGTACATTTCAGAATCTGATAGAAGACACAGGGCTTTTCAGATTCCTATCCAACATAAAATGTTTGAGAAACAGCATAAATAAATTTATAAAACTGCATACCTCAAGGCACATTTTTTAATGTGTCTTTATGAAAAAGAGCTCTTTTTTAAAAAAGCATATAAACAACAGCTTCACAAGTAGTTTAAGAAGGACCTCTCGACTTTTTTTCTGTGACGGAGCATTACCTCCCGGCTAACCACAAGGTGATGCTATTGCCCTGGCTCTGCTCTAAGGCCCTGGGGGATTGGGATGCAGGCGGGTGCAGAGCAGACCCGGGAGCGCTGCGAGGAGGACCCTGCCCAGGCTCAGAGAGCGTCACTTAAAATGACTTCCATTTCTGCCGCAGGTCCAGACGCTCATGGCCAGGTTCAGATCTGCTGTTCCTGAAAAGCAGCTCTTCTGACCAGGATTTGCACAGCTGCTCAGAACCACAGTTCTGTGTACACATTGAGACAAAAATCCAATCGAGTTTATGTAGATTTCATAACTTAGCATAGCTGTTTAAGCTGTTCATTAAGCTGAGTGCTTAAAACAGGCTTATAAACACAGTATTCAAAACACTGGAATGCTTTTTAAATGGCCTTTTATAAACAAATGCTTGAAAGATCTGGGTTTAGCTGCCCAATATAAAATCAAGGATTTGTCATATACAACTTCCAAGTAACATCTAAGGTAAGCAAGGGTATTTCTAACATTTATGTATTTTGTATTTGCCTTTTTTTTTAAGCTACATATATTATTTACAAGTAGGCTGATTTGCAGGACAAGAGGTACAAAATAAACCAAAGGAGAGGGGGAAATGATCTTTATATTGAAATCATATTAGGATGGGATGATCAGCAATGAATCCTAGTCCAAAATTTTCCTTTTGAAACAATGTGCCTCTTCAACACTAATTAATAATTTTATATCTCTTTTTGGCCTTAGAGAAGTCACTGATTGTGGCTTCTACAAAACACCACAGAGAAGTAAAAGTAAGTCCACGTGAATCTCTCTGAACCCAAACATATCTATTCTTAGGTAGGTCTCAGAGCCTATTTCCTGGCAATGTTTAAAAAAAAAATGCTTGGCTTCAGAGAAAAAAAAGTGTAGGAAATACTAAGAGTAAAATATATATTTAGGCTGTGATTTATGCATACTATTGCAACTCAACTTCAAAAATTACACCAGCAGGAGGAGGGAGGGGATYCTGCCCCTCTACTCAGCTCTGGGGAGGCTGCCCCGGGAGTATTGGGGGCAGCTCTGGGCTCCCCAGGACAAGAGGGACGTGGAGCTTCCAAAGAGGGTCATCAACAAAGAGATGAAGGGGTGGGAGCATCTACTGTGTGAGGAAAGACTAAGCGAGTCTGGAGAAGAGGAGGTTGAGAGGAGATCTGATGAATACGTACAAATATCTGTGGGGAGAGTGTAGAGAGGTTGGGGCCAAACTCTTCTTGGTGGTGGCCAGTGACAGGACAGGGACAATGGGTACAAACTGAAACACAGGCAGTTCCATCTCCACTTGAGGAGGAACTTCTTCACTGTGAGGGTGCCAGAGCCCTGGCACAGGCTGCCCTGTTGTGGAGTCTCCTTCTCTGGAGATCTCCCAAACCCACCTGGATGCCGCCCTGTGCCCCGTGCTCTGGGTGTACCTGCTGGAACAGGGGGGTTGGACTAGGTGATCTGTAGAGGTCCCTTCCAGCCTCAACCAGTCTGTGATTCTGTGAAATTATCTGAAGAATACAAACCCTATATATAATCATCTTCTTCTAAATCATCTAAATTCTTTCTACCTGCACTAGGTCTACTAAAAGAAGTCAAAAAGGCTTTGCATCTTTCATATGGAATGTGGAATAGCTTATGTGCAACACTGCTGGAAATTCCATTATTACAGTTTGAGGTCTCCTGACAGATGTGCTGGCTCCATATTACACAAATGATTTTCAGTTTCAGAAAACTCCCCAGTTCAGACTGTGGAGATAAAGGCTAAGATCTTCTGCTTCCCTGATTTTACAGCTTAGTTTTGCACTGCAGTGCAAACACACCTCACCGCCAATTCGCACAAAGGATTTTTTTTTATTTGCTTACCACAATAAACAGCAACAACATATTCCATCAAAGTAGGACAGGCTGCAAAGTAGTACATCTTTACCCAAGTATATTTTTCACAGACATTCTGCAACCTTTCTTTATTTTGGGGATTATTTGGGGAATATTTGGGAAATAAACCTCAGACAAGAAAAAAAGAAAAACAACACACACACACTCCACCATTAATTTTCCCAGGAGAAATGTTACAGACATCATTTCAGGCAATTTATTTTCCCTACTATATCATACCTGCAAAACGCTTTCTAGTCTGAGCCTTTCCTTAAGGAGCAATTCATATTCGTTATTACAAGTCCTGAGAATATCATCCTTCTCTTCTAGGTCACTTGTAAGTCTTTGCTGCTGTTCTTTCCATTTCTGCTGAGCAACATGAAACATTTTCTCAGTCTCTGCCACCTTCTGCTGAAGATTTTCATTCAATGCTATTATATGCAGAATAAGAGAAAGAAATAAGACAAGTATCACTGCTGAGTTTGTTCAAGATATTGTATAGCAAGTGGTGTTTCTTCCACTGTACATTAGGACATTAACATCTCAGGCCTAAAGAACACTACCTTCTTTATAAGGAAAGAATAAGATTTTATCTTCGGATAAAATCTTTCACAGAGAACTTAAATATGGTCTAGAGAGTTTAATTTAATTAAACTTAGATTCTCTTAGCAGAGGATAAAAGAAGAGAGATAGCTCTTTCAATCACAGAGGACTCGATTTGCAATTTTCAGAACCCTTGGCCAGCTTTGATAGAGATTAACCATTTGCCAGTCACTTTTCTAATGATTAACATTATTCTTTTGTCAAATCCCATTTCAATCAAAATTCAAAACATCCAATAAAATATATACAATGAACTRTCTCAGAAGGTCATGTTACGTACTGTTTAAAATGAAAGAACTGAACTGAATTCATTTGAATTGCAACATCTCTACCAAATTTTCTACTGTTCTCCCTTTAAATATTAGTTCTCCTTGTCCTCTGCTTGTGCAACTAACCCTTTTTTTTTCCACAGCTCTGAAGTTCTGTATGTCCAAGGGAGTAAACACTCTCTTATACATGACTATTACTGCTCTAGTTAGGACACTGTACTCCAGCAAGTCACTGTATTTTTGCACGCTAGAATCCCCTTTCTCTTCTTCCTCGTGGCATACTACCCGTCYTTCATCAAGAATCCTAAAGGTTTTTGAAGAAAATAAGATCACTACCACAAAATACGCCAAATCTTTACAAATTTTTCAGTAAAACAACCTGGTGTATTCTGAAGTTTCTTGTTCTCCCCAAAAGTTTTCCAGGCCTAAGTACGTAGATCTGCAAGCACGTGAGTGGAACAGAAAGGACCTCATTTTAAATTAGGGTTACAAACTGTTACTGCAGTTAACTGCAGCCAGTGCAATGAAAATCCTATGGCTCGTGAGCCATCTATGGCTCCTGAGTTATGCTGGTGAGCAAAGACCTAGCTTTTCCGAGTTAAATTACCGTTGCTTAAGGTAATTAAAATTTCAGCACTGCAAATGCCTTGAAATGGAAGATGGTGGTGTGTAGTCTTCTGCAAAACCTGCAAACACTGCTGAAAACTTCATAACATGTATTATCTATCTATTACGTAATGCAGATTGCGTAATTTCATGTTATGAATTTGGTTTCAGATTAAGCCACTTGGTATCAATTTCTCACTGTGCTGTATACAACAAGCTACAATGACATTTAAGTGATCACCAAAATGAATTCTTATTTCAATTTCTAGCACTTAACCATAATTTCACCTCAACCTAAGAACAGTAAAACAAACAGAACAGACACATCAAAAGTGGTGGGCAAGTAAKGGACAGAACAACGGTAAGAGACTATCACATAGCAGAACACCAGCCCTCACTGAAAAGTATATAGGAGGAAATTGACAAGAGGAGAGCAAGCCATATGGGGGCCTCTGTCCAAGCCGTCAAATACCAGTCACATTAAAGCATCAAACTGAAGCTGGAGCTAAAGACGACTCCAAGTGACTGGGAAAGAAAAAGCAGTAAGTCACTAACTGCAGAAAAAATGAGAAGCAACATCATAATGATTCGACTTTTGGCAATCCATTAGTTTTCTAAATCATAAGGTAAATCACAAAACAGGATTCTAAATACCTGACATTTTAAAAGACGCACTGTTTGCCTTTAAAGCAGAAAGGTTCAAGGGACATTTAGAAACTGGCAAACAAACAGTATGATCACACACAGAAAGAAAAGAAAAAAAAGACAGCTTTCCTTTAAGTAAACTAACAGTCAGAGTCTTCAACTTGTGCTGGTAAAGGAATCTCCAAAGAAAAATAACTTCTTTTTCCCCCCTCTTTTGTGTGCCATTTGCAAGAATGTTTTACTTTTCAGTTTTCCCAAACAGCTAAAAATTCAGCTTCTTCATTATGTTAGAAACACCTGGTACTTTAATTATTTTGAGGTTTGCACTTTCCCTTTCAAAGAATACAATGTGTAACTCTAAATTGTTCACGCAACATAGAACTTGACAAATTCTTAAGTGCATTTCCTGTATTAGGTTAAAAAGTTATTACACTTCCTTAGATAATCAAAAACGCACAMCACTTCCTTGCAAAGACCAAAAGTCTGCCTGCTCCCTTCTGAGAAGGACTAAGGAAATCTGAATTTCCATGTACAAAACCAGGCAGAAAAAGAGATGTTCCAGTCAAATCTCTCCTTTTACATACAGCTGTCATGTTTCCTTCCACAGAAAAGTATGTGTTATGGAATTACCACACAACATACATTCTATTACCTATAAAAAGGGAAATGGAGGGGGATGAGAAGGAAGTAAATTGATCATGATTACTGAACAGTTTAAAATTTTGAAATACTGCAAGGTAGAAACAGCTTAATCAGAATTGATGGACAAAGTTAAGAGAGCGAACAAGTGAAATTCAGGCAGGATAAAAATGAACAGGAAGAGATTTTTTTTTTCTTGACATAGGAAAGTAAAATGAAAAAAAAAAAATGCTGGACAGAGCAGTAACCAGGGTGGAGACATCCATAATCACAATTCTGCATGAAGACAGCAGTGAAACTTGATATTAAAAYAAAGGGGAGGGAGACAAAAGAGAACTTCAGTAACATCAGAAGTGAGGAACAAAGGAATGAAGTGACAAAGGGTTTATTAGGTTAGTTTTAATTTCCACATGAGACAGCAAGGATAGGAGTTTACCAAAACAAATGGTTTAGACAAGGGAAGGATAAGAGATCCAGGAAAAAAAGTAAAAGCTGGAAAATGCAAGCAAGTCACTCTATGTCCATTATCTTCCCGGCTTGGAAYAGACTGAACCATTGTTCCGTGTGTGCTCTTTGAAACATACCTTGCAGTTGCTCCAGTCGTTTGTTTGCATCACTTAATTTTTCTTCTGCAGCATATCTCTTCAGGCCAGCATCTTTTCTGGCAATTGCCAGTTCATACTCGAGGCTTTGTCGAACAGCCTCTCCTTTCTCAACTTCAGACCGTAATTTTGCAATTTGACTTTCATAGCTGGACAGCTGTAAAAGAAATATGTCCCATAGAACTGGCAACAAAAGTCCTCAAGAAAACATAARTTAAAGAAAATCACAAAATATCTCTTGAATGCGGAGTTCTTTTGTGTACAGCTGTCTTCTTTTTCCATTTGAACTTAAAATACTTAGAGCCCTGAAAATGACAATGCAAATTCTGAGCGGATTCCGAGTGATTTCCTGTAGTTTCAATGCAAACCAGTCACATTTTTAGACCTAGTTTATGAATGTTAAAAATCTATTCTTTCTTCCTGAAACCATATTGCCTTATATTTTTAGAAAACAGAAATAGCCTGAAAACAGAATAGCAAGAATTTCTTAATTGAGATTTACTCCCGATACATAAGTGGTATTGGAACAGCAACCTTCCTTTTTTGTTTGTTGTTGCAGTTTGCTGATTTTGCCCAAAACGTGAAGGAGTACTTGCATCAAATGCCTCCCTGTAACCTCTTAGGAGCAGAAGTCTTTATTTAGAGTAGTAATAATCCTTCTATATCAGAACAGTTTGAATTAGGGCATCAGCCATTAGACTGCCTGTGGGAAGTGTTCCCAGTAGCAACAAGTTCATACTTGATTACCACTACTTTTGCATATAGTGCCCACCTTTCCTTACCTATGCTCTAGTAAAAAGCTAATACTCAGTTTAAATCAAAGCAATAAACTAGTTGCTTAGTAATATGTACATGATTTCAGAGGTAGTTTGTTATAGTATTCTGAAGAAAAACCTTTTAATGCAGAAAAAGTACAAATCAATCCTTCTGTAACTCATTAGAAGCATCAAGTTACTGGTGAACAAGTCACTGTATTTCTGTTCTGTACATTTTAGAGCTAAAAAAAAAAAAAAAAAAAGCAGTTAAACTGCGAAATTTGCCCAAACCGGGAATTTGCAAAAGCATTAAATGATATTGTGTCTGAATGTGGTGCATGCATCCACTTGGGTTTATAATCCATAGAAAATAGTCCATAGTCCTCTATAGCCCATACAGGATTTCTGCTAAAATCATGTTAAATGATTTTAAATTATATCTTAACACTCTGAAAAATAGTCTTTTTATCAGGCTCAATTTGAGCTACAGATGCCAGCAGGTGTGCTGATGGTCCMTATGAAAATCCATACAATACCACTTTCCTTGCTCTTTTTTTAAAGGTAGTGACTGTGTTTTTGATACATCACCTGGGAGCATTATTTTAATGAAACWAAATTACCTTTAAATAATTAAGAACAAGAAAGAAAAATACTTACATCCTGATTGTGTTTAATGGTTATATCTAATTTTTCTTTTTTAGCTTGATGGAGTTTCCTTCTCAGATCTTCAGCAATGTCCAATTCTGATTCATTGCTATTTTGCAATAATCGTGACTCACTCTTAGTATTAGATAAACTGCAAAATATGAATGATTTCAAACAACATCAATGTTCCTTACAGGACTGAAGTTCATCTATTTCAATGATCTGATTGTGATTAAAAATTCAAAACACTTAAAAAATAATATTCTATGTAGTTATCATTGCACTTTACAGAAGTAGCTATCAACTGCWTTTAAAAGAAATTTTTAAAAACCTGTATATTGAGCAAGATACTTAGCTGCAGACACTTAAAATAAACAAACATTTTGGCTTTGATACTGTTAACTTCAATACATAATGATTTTTTTCCCCCTCTACTCAGGTGTTTTATAATTGAAAAAACTTTTGTGATGCTGAAAAAGTATCATTCCAACAACTTAAATGAAAATGAATATCAAATCTCTTAATTGTCTCCTATCGTTATGCTTTATCATGTATTACTAACTCAAAACCTCCTTTATCTTGCAATAAATGCACATATTTGGAAAGAGTCTCATGCTTCCAATTTCTTTTTTTCCTCYACTTGTAAATGATGCACAAGTCATTGCTTATAAGTACAACAAGGGTTTAATCTTCTAAAATATCTAATATTGTCATTTAATAATTCTAATTTAAAATACTATTCAGCATTTAGCAGGATCAGCCCTTTATATTATTGGAGACAACAAATACTAAAACTTGTATGCACCAAAAAGAAAAGCAGAGTCACATTACTAGTTTTTAGGCTTAGTGTCAGAGCCATCATGACTTTTAAGGACAAAATAACAGCAAGAAGCATTCTTATTACACCAAATATCACTATTTTATACAGGTCTTCACTGCAGCGATAAATAAGTCACGCAAGAATTAAGAAGGATGGGAACTGCCAGATATAATGGAAACTAAAATTTCATTTGTGGACACCACATAAAAGGCTCTGGAGGCTTTCTTCTTTTTATAAAATGCCTGGGGGAAACAGAGATGAAAGAAAGGCAAGACATCTTATTCAGATATAATGCAAGAAGGATTAGTCTCAACAACAAAAATACTGAGCGAAGATCAGAAAGCACCAAAATTAGCAAAACACAGATTAAGGTGAAAAAGAAAATACAAATGGAAACAACTGTAAGACTCTGGGGAGAAGAATAAGACAAAGAAATCAGTATTATGGAAAGGATAACACTTTTATTAAAGTTTCCTATAAATTTGATTATATTTAAGACTTCTTTCATAGAGCAKACTGCTTGTACGCCAGGAAATTAATACTTAATGTGTAGTAAACAAAAATACCTTTAAATTTTCAAGTAAATCAAGAAGTTTGTTCATTGAGGAACTTTCATGAAACCATGTTACTAATTATCAAACACAGATACACAACTGAAATATCTCCAGAATACACCTGACTCAGTGGAAAATTTAACTATGTGATTAATTGGTCTCCAGAATTAGACCATCGGGAAAAAAGCAAGGTTACAAAACATCGTAAATAATAACTCACCAGGGACATTACATGAATGAAAAACATATCCAGAAGCATTACAAGACACAACAGGAACTACAGAAAGAAACTGGAAGAAAAGGAATTAAGGTCCTTTTCCTATCAAACTTCTAACATCGCACTATTTAAAAAGTTAAAGCTGTAAAACAAACTAAACCTATATTTGTTCTTCTTATTGCCTTTAACTACTAGTATCCTTTAATGTTAACATTAAATTAACTTATTTAAATATATATTCAAACATTTTGAAGTACAGACTGACTTCATGCTTCGGTATTTCCGTAAGAACTTTTACTTTCATCTCTGCAGGGCCTCCAGAACACATAGTACTTCATGAAAACTCCATACTACTTGTCAGAGGAGATTTTTCCTTTCATATTCATATGATAAGTAGGAGTGTTGCAGGCATAATTAGAACTAACAGAAACTTAAATGAAAGACAAAACCCACACAAAGTCCCTGGGAAGTTTCACAGTGCACATGATTTGCACTCTAACAGGAATTCAGAGCAAATTTGGTATTTCTCTTCTCTATTAATAAACAATTTTTTTTTTTCAAAATATATGTCTTTATCACCTACAGCTTTTATGGAAGGCACTATCATTAACCACATTTTAAGATTTTTTTTCAAGAAAACATAAAGCAGGTGAAATGGCCAGTATGTTCTACTCTGCAAAATGAACTTAAACTGACATTCACTTCAGGAGTCACTTCCTACCTTTCTTCAAATATATTAGCAAATCTGATGAAACAGGGCATTCCATGTAAAGCACTTTCAAAGAAAAACAGGTACCCTGCAGTAGAACAAAACAAAGCAGAAGACCCACAGAATGGAGGTTGGAAGGGACCTCTAAGAGATCATCTAGTCCCAAACCCGCTGCTCCAGCAGGGACACCCACAGCACAGGGCGGCATCCAGGCGGGTTGGGAAGATCTCCAGAGAAGGAGACTCCATAGCCTCCTTGGGCAGCCTGTGCCAGGGCTCTGGCACCCTCACAGGAAAGTTCTTCCTCACATGGAGATGGAACTGCCTTTGTTTCCCCTTGTCCTGTCACTGGCCACCRCTAAGAAGACTTTGGCCCTGTCCTCCCTACACTCTCCCCTCAGGTATTCATACATAGTCATCAGATCCCCTCTCAGCCTTCTCTTCTCCAGGCTAAACAGGCACAGCTCACTCAGTCTCTCCTCATACGAGAGATGCTCCAGTCCCTTAATCATCTTTGTCGCTCTCCGCTGGACCCTCTCGAGAAGCTCCACGTCCCTCCTGTCCTGGGGAGCCCAGAACTGTCCCCAATGCTCCAGGTTTGGCCTCCCCAGAGCTGAGCAGAGGGGCAGGATCCCCTCCCTCCCCCTGCTGCCAACATACTCCTCATGYAGYCAGGAGCCCACTGGCCTTCTTGGCCACGAGGGCACTGCTGCCTCATGGCTAACTTGGTGTCCACCAGGACTCCCAGGTCCCTCTCTGCAGAGCTGCTCTCCAGCAGGTCAGCCCCTAATCTGTGCTGGGGCCTGGGGTTATTCCTGCCCAGGGGCAGGACCCTGCCCTTGTCCTTGTTGAACCTCAGGAGGTTCCTCTCTGCCCAACTCTCCAGCCTGTCCAGGTCCCTCCGCATGGCAGCACAGCTCTCCGAAATGTCGGCCACTCCAGCCAGCTTGGGATCAACCGCAGACTTSCTCAGGGTGCCCTCTGTGCCCTCGTCCAGGTCACTGATGAACAGACTGAACAGCACTGGCTTGAACTCCACTTGCTTGTGTTATTCAATGCACAACCACCACTGAAAATATTTTCCAAGTTCCTTAGTACCTACTTCTTCCATAAAGGTACAGAGTCTTACTCTTGGTGTGAGCACATGTATGTGTGCAGAGAAGCTCACTGTCAACATTTCAACTTACGCAAGAAAACTTTCTGGAGCTCAAAGTAGGCTTCCTAACTGAATACAGTAACTGCCTTTACCTCTAGGCCATGTCTTTCATAACTATTCATATTTCATATTTGTATTTCATAGCTATTTCACAATTGCATGAGAATTCTTGTATGTCTGATGGCCTTCTTCCTAAATTACATTAACACAATCTCCTTAAATTACCTTAATACAATTCATTTTTTGTGCATCACATTATTTATTCATCTCTTCTTCATTCTCAATTACATCATTTCAGAGATCTCTCAAACAGAACTCAAAGATTATCCAGATTATTATACTTTAGAACAAGAAATTGCAGCTCACCATTTAACTTCAGGGACAGCATAGCTGACTGGAGAAGACAAACTCATGACGTCCAACATGCAGCTTTTCAAGTCCATAGATTCTGGAAAATGTACATAATCTTCTACTATAAATAATTTTCAAGGGGCTGGGAAGCTTCAAAAATTTCTCTTTTCCACATCATAGAAACATATTGAAACCTGCAACACAGAAACATACTTTGCTTTACTTTACTTGACAACACAGTGAAAAAGTTATTTCTCAACACTCAGTTACCAAAGGGTGTTATTATTAGTCTTGTGAACAAGGATCCCAAATGTAATTCAACACCAGCCTTAGTCACCAGTGGGAACTGTGCTCTTACAGGTTCCGTCCTCTAAATTTGAATAATGTTAATAACAATAGAAAAAAAATACACTTTAAGAAGTATCCACTGCCACAGTCTTCAGAAGAGGGATGTCAAAGCAAATACTATTCTGTGTTAACTATTCCCCTCCTAAGAGAACCAGCTCCATAAATCCTGTAATTATATGGGATCCATAAATCCTGGCTCCATAAATTCTGTAGTTATACACATACTATGATTTTTCTAATAGTTCAATATTCCAAGTCTTTTGGTATGATATCCTTTTACTTGTCAAGTCTTACGACTGCTACAAAAGCATGCCATTACCTCCTTGAAGACATTTTTGTGTAACACTAAATGTATTCTACTAGTGTTCTACTGATGGGAAGCAGTAACATGAATTGTATATTTGCCTGCAGAAAGACCCTGACAGGGCAGGCCTTATGCAGCAGGAGGACTAACGGGCTGCCGGCCCGAGCCAGGCCCGCACAGAAGGCGCGAGCCAGGCAGCGCCCGCTCGCAGCAGCTACATGTTACACAAAAACACAAGGTATGGCCACCTCTTCTTCCTCAGACTGCTATGTATTGAACTCAAAATACATAAATTTCTTTATACTGAAATGTCCCAAGTTTCTCCAATGTACCTGCAAAATCAAGTGGTGCCGTAAGTGAACAAAAGCCCAGCAGGACAGCTTGTTCCGGTTTGTGACGGGGTTATCTAAATGCACCATCTGTGACTTTGTTGACATCCAGAATTCACCCTCACACACACTTTGCAAGTTCCAAAACACACAATTGTCTCACAATGGCCACTCATGAGAAGACCTGTGTTCTGAAGAAAAGCTTTACCATTTCCCACCGTGGTCACCGGACACAGGCTCTGACTTGAGCAGCGCCAACACCACAGCCACCTGCCAGAYACGTGTGAAGGAACGCTAAAATACCAGTGATCAGAGAACAGCTCCAACTTCAGAAGGCATGGAGATGGAAATGCAATCCTGGCACAGCATCCACAGCAATGGCCTCCACGTCACTTGTTACGTTACATATAGATAAATATATTTTAACACTATATGTTGGGGGGAAGGAGGCAAGAGAAAGGGGTGACATTGAGAACTTGGTAAAGCCAGACCTCTACTGATTGCACCTCATCAGGTAACCGGGCATCCTTCATATCAAGGGGCAGCKCTCAACAGTGAGAAACCAGTTTTTCATAGCATCCTTCTAAGCTTTAGCAAGGACACAGACCATCCCTTCAGACTACAGGTCAAGGATATTTACCTAATATGAAGATGGACCTTTCTCCCACAGCCTCCATAACTCTTCTGAAGCCGGTCTGGGGCTTTTCTCAACCTGTTCAAACAATTACAAGTAATGCTGTATTCCATTTGAGATAGGCCTTATTATCATCAACTTGTCACCTTCACATGGCCAACTATGAGTGCCCAAGAATGGAGCAGCTCATTGCATGTGACTTCTACATCTCCTAATGAACTATAGAAAGAAATATATATAAGTAAGCCTTTCTCAGTTGGAAAGCCTTTGTTTCCCCTCAAGAGAAGAATCCACWAATTCCCTAAAGCGAATGCCTTGAGTGAAAAAACTTGGTCTCAAAACATAACCAAAACAACACCACATTCACATGCTTGAAAAAGTTCCTGAAATTACTCTTAAATCACAGAGGGAGAAAAAGAATCTTCTGTGGGAATTATATTCCTAAYAGGCCTTCAACACGCAATCTCCCTTTTTAAACACATATTAATAAGTAGCTTATTAGCAGCAAATGCAAAACACTCGAAGAATTACATTTCACTGCTGGAAAACTAGGTATTGAGGTACAACGGAATGGCTTGGGGAAGTTCTGCAAGTTCAAAATGACAGTGACGGAAGCCTTGATTTGAGGAGTTAGGGCAGGTCTGTCAGGTGCTTCCCACGGCGGTGGAGCCGACACTCTTTCCATGAGCCCCTGAGGAGGCTCCCCCAGGTCTGACACCACCCGCAAGCCTCTCCAGCACCAAATAACCCAAACCATGGCGTTTGCACGCAAACGCTATGGAAGATCAATCCTGAGCAACATTACACACAGGAAGCTACAAATTATGTACAATAGGTGTTTAATCATCAAGGGACTTTTACAAACACAAACCTTGATTTTTACCACAGCCCTAAYCCAAGTGACCTGTCCTGGGAGAGCCGTTGCAGAGGACATAGGAACTACCTTCTGCTGGGGCCAGCATGTTCAGAGGCCAGGTGGACAAGCCTAGGGCAGCGCTGACAGGACACRGTGCTCCCAGATAAGGAGAGCAAGCCCGGAGAGCTGCCGGGATGGGAGAGCACCAAGAGCGGAAAAATAAAAGTGAAAAGACGAATAAAAGAACGCATTAAAGTAAGAAGTAAAACAAACAAACAAAAAGCTGCCAAGCTGCTGAACGGCCTCGCCCCTCTCTCAAACCTGCCGCGCTGCCCCGGGTGATGCCACCACAGCGCCACCCCCGCGGCTCGGGCCGCCGCGGCCGTTACGGCCGCAGCGCAGCGGCTGCCGCCACGAGCGGCCCCTGCGCGGCCGAGGCCGAGGCCGAGGCCGAGGCCGAGGCCGCCGCCGCCCCGGGCGTAGCCGCCGCCGCGGGCCCGGCCCCGGGCCCACCTCTCCCTCTCCGCCTCCTCCTCCTCCTCCGCCGCCGGCGACGCCGCGCGGTCGCTAGGGCGCGGCGGAAGGACGCGAACGGTGACGCGATGRTGACGTCACCAGGCCCCGCCCCGCGAGGATAACGGCCACTGTGAGCCGGAAYGCACGGGGTGTTCGGACAAGCGCTCCAGCAGTCACGTGGGCAGGCGCGCTGGCGCGCATGCGCACCTGCCCACAGGGGGTGCTGACGTCACGGTCGCGCACTGCGCCTGCGCGGCGAGGGGGGGGGGGAACACTGCCTCCTGGCGGCGGGGGCGGGGCCTGCGCTTCGCGCGAGTCACCTAAAATGGCGGCGCTGGCGCGGGGGGGGGGGGGGGGCGGCCTGCGGGCGCCGGGCTGAAGTGGCCGAGTTCGGCGCCCCTCGCAGCCGTGGAGGGCGTCGCTGGGGAGCCGTGTCCTTACGCGGGAAGCCAACTACCGCCGTGTGCACAGGCTGCCCAGGGAAATGCAGAAATGAGCGCATCAGTGGAGGAAAATGCAGGGTGTGAAGGTGGGCGGGGGACTTGAGCGCAGGCGGTGCGGAGGTGACCAGCGGGACGTGCCAGAGAGTCTGAGCTGTCCCTGGCGCGGCAGCCGCAGAGCGGTGCGCCTGAGCCACGAGAAAAGGAGCRTTCTGCGGGGAGGCCCGCGAGGCCTGGCCGTGCGGACAGTCCCATCCTTCAGCTGTGCGGAAGCTCGGAGGTGACCGCAGGCAGGAACTCGGGCAGAGCCGCCCGCCTGCCCGCCGTGTGTCTAGAAGCGCCCGTCCCAGTGAGCGGGTCGTGCCCCCAAAGCACCGCGTGGCGGGACTGACCAGCGTGGTGCTGCGCAGCTGCCTGCACAAACGTTTTGTGGTCGTTAAAATGGCCAGGATCATCAAGGGAGCTGTKCCAAGGGTGGGTTTTATTTGTTYGTTTTGCATTGTATTGAGTCTGGTAACCCRCTCCAGGTTTATTCTGGTTCATTCTGAGTGTTTTTTTTTTCCCCTACTTCAGCCTTCTGAAACTAAAGCTCTCAAGAACTATCTTCAGAAATGTTTGTACTACTCAGAATTGAAGTTAAGCCCAAGWCACRTAAAAATCAGCGATTTTTTTTTTCTATCTGGAATTCCCCATTGGAGAAAATGTAGCACTTATTAAAGGTTTGTGAACTAAGAATGAGTTATCTTAAGCACACTCAAAAAAAAATTACTCATAGCAAATGTGAATATACTCAAAAATAGTATAGTCAAAGCTACTTGCTTTAGAGTTTAAGTCAGCATGAGATACTTCATGATTACAAGTACTGTCATAGCAGTAAACGTCCACGAGAACTTTGCATGCCCAAGATGTTTCCTGTTAGTAACTGCCAAAATCTGACTGTAGACTGACTGTTTTTGAGCTGTGAGGTGAAAGAAAACTTAATCCCTTCAGGATTTGAATTAAGTTTTTAATAGCAAGAGATCAAAAAAAAATAGTCCCATAATATTTCACATTGTCCAAAATAAGCCTCMAATCTTAATTTCCAGCTGGTGACCAGGTTCTATACCACTGGCTTTTATCTGTGTTTTTGATACTTCTGTGGTATGGAGCTTTTTTAAGTGTCAATAAAGTTCTTCAGCCTTGCCCAAGTGCACAGGATCAAAAGATAAAAGTTACTTCTCTTAAAAACAATACAGCATTTTCTTGCTGATCCAAAATAAGGTAGTCAGCAGGACTTCTCTTATGTCTGAGAAACAGTTAGAAATTGTACTGAATCAGATGGAAAACAGGAATAGGTATTGAATTCAATCTGATGATTGAAAACACAAATCAGATGAATTTGTGTTTTTTAGCATAAAATGAATCATAGAAATTTTAGTAGTTTGTAATAGCCCCAAATTGTAATAGTTTTCAGTACTGTAACAGCCTACCAAGTACTGAMACTAAGAGTGGACCAGTTTATCTGAGACACCACGCCGTCCTCTTTGATTCTCACAAGATATTTAAGGCAAAACAATGTTGCTGCACCCATGCAGCAGCACAACCCCCCTCTCCTCCCCTATTAAAAGAGTGGGTCCCGGGGGTAGCAGGTCCCAGAGGGCTCTGCCCAGCTGAGGAGCTGCCAGTGTGGGTAGGCAGGGCACACATGGCAGAGCGGGGCAGCAGGGCCGCRTGCCCCATCCTGCCCTGCGGATCCCCCGCCGTTTGTGGCTCCCAGCTGCCAAGTACACCCTTTGGCATCACATGCCAGGGCTGCCTGACACTCCGAGGTTATTTTATAAAAAAGCAGTCATACGGCATTCATCGAAACATAGTAGTATCACCACTATATTTCACTTGTTAATACATATTTTTTTCTCATGTTTTGCAGAATCTTCTGTGTTATCTCTTACTCTRACAACGTTCATCTTCAGCTTTACCATTTACTTGGTGCATAAATACGCCTGGCCATGCAGAAATTTCAGGTTGTTCAGTCAGTACTAAACTTCATCGCTAAAGGGTCGCCCGAGGGGCGATGCCCTGCGCACGCGGGCGGCTCTGACCCGCCAGCCTGAGCTCCCCTGGACACAAGGGACGCTTGGCGCCACTTCCCAGGTCAGCGCCGGGCAGGGCGCTCCGCACGGTGGGACCGGCGGGCCCGCGGGCTGCGCTGTGGGGCGGGATGGCGAACCGGGAGCTCTGAGGCGAGGCGGCTGCCGCTGGGCGGGCCAGGCAGCCGTTACTCCGTTACTGAGACGTCCGGCCGTTACCCGGCGCGGAGGGGCCGTTATTCCGTTACTGCGCCGTCCGGCCGTTACCCGGCGCGCAGCGGCCGTTACTCCGTTACTGAGACGTCCGGCCGTTACCCGGCGCGCAGCGGCCGTTACTCCGTTACTGCGCCGCGGGCGCCCGCGGCGGGGCGGCCCCTTCCCCGCTTCCCTGCGCGCCCCGGCTCCGCGCGC